>NC_058404.1:117057261-117083570 GCF_002201575.2 Neomonachus schauinslandi | reverse complement strand
AAGAAAGAAAGAAAGAAAGAAAGAAAGAAAGAAAGAAAGAAAGAAAAAGAAAGAAAGAAAAAGAAAGAAAGAAAGAAAGAAAAAAAGGAAAGAAAGAAAAGAGAAAAGGACCCCTAGGATCCAGTCCAAGCTACATATTAGCAACATATTAACAAGCACCCTCAGGTAATTGTGGATACAAGTCAGGTTAAGAACAACTTCAGAAAAAGAAATCAGTACTTAACTAGCTGCTTTCCCTGAAGCAGATAGACCTTCTTCATGACTACAGAGACAATCTAAGCAGTGATTTCAGGGTTTGGAGACCTTAAGAAAGAAAAGACTAAAACTCTCTGGAAGCACAATATCACATCTGCATCTGTAGCCTGCAAACTGGAAATCTGCAAGTTTTTATTTATTCAACAAGGAGTATTTACAGATTCCCATTAGTGACCCCTAAAATTGCATGAAAATGCTATTAATACAGTCTCTAAATTTATGGAAGTCATTTTCTAAAGCTCTAGTTACTTAGCCTCTTTGGGATTATTTAAGGCTTCTGATCTGTATGAGGAAAATGAAAAATAGAATAGCCATAAATGCAAGTGTAACTATAATTAGAATAGCTTGTCTGCTACCTCCTTTTTCTGTTTTTCTAGCTATAAATACCACCAAATCCCCGCTGTCTTTCAGAGTCCCTAGAGATCTGTTTATTTTGTAATAGATAAAGAACAAAGGGGCTTTTCCAAGTTTTTTGGTAGCTGGAAGACATGTTTCTAGCTTTATGTCTCGTGGTTATAAATTTATATACATTTTTCTTCTTCCTAACCGAAGCCACCATCCTCAGGAGGAAAACTAACTTCGTCATCTGGGTGCTTTGGCTGTTTCTTTGACTACTACAGCTTCTCCATTCAGAAGGAAGCTGAAAGCTCATTCAACATAGAACCTAAAGGAATAGAGTTCAATTTGTTCACCACATTTTATATTTCTTAACGTTATTCTAATGGAATGTTCCAAATAAAAATTAAAATCATTTCTGGAAATTTTTTTCAGTTCCTTGTTATGGGGCACCATATAGTTTGAACAAAACTATAATCATTAAATTTCTTAATGATTAGCCACATAAAAAATGTGTTAATTGTAGGTCAAATTATAATGAGCCAAGGAGGGTAGGAGGTGTGGTTGTGGTTATATTGTTACTTTCCCCAGAGAAGGGTAAATGGACACAATTTAACTTCCTCCTCCCTGTATTGTCCTTGACTGGGGCTAACTTCTGGAAATTTTTAGCCTAAACGGGACACTTTTAAAAAATGATGAGCAAATAAGGAGTTGTTATAATGTAATAGTACTATGCTATTACTCCAACAGGTTTTCCCTGTTGGAAAACCTCTGAGGTTCCTTTTTGTAAAATCTATACTTACGTTAAACACCATGCTAATTTATGTCATAGTACTTGTTTTATTTGGTTAAAATAAATGAAATAGAGAAAAAAAAGTCTATGTCTTCTTTAGGAGTTAAAAGAACAATCTTTTCTTTCAACTTCAAATTTTGTGTTTGGGCTCCAAAATGATCACGTTGTTCACTTGTTTGCTTCCATAGAAAAATGCATTTATATTTTTATTCAACTTCCCCCCCCAATTTTCTGATCTATGATCTACAGAGCATACTGGGAAAATGAAATTCCTCATTAGAAGGAGACAGAAACTGAGACAAAAATATGAGCTTGAAGGAAATATTGGGTCAGGGGTAGTGGTGGCGCAATCCCTTTCATAGAAGGTTCTTCCAACAGCAGTGAATAATTGTCTGAAATGATAGTGGTTGCTGATTTTTAAAAAATTAGAATTCTCTGCTTGATTCCAATAAGGAGGTCTTAGAGTCAGCAGAACCTAGTTATTTCAAGATGTCTAGGAATCCATTCATATAAGATGTCTGAAGAGTGAAGGAGCACTTGTTTTGCATATATGTATACCATTGTTTTCCACATATATAGAGCACTGGGATTAATTTTTTCAAGCTTTTTAAGTCCATTAAAATTTATGAAATTCAACATAGGTATTTATCATGGATTTACTTCTCAATCATTGAAAATGAAAAGACCATCTACTATTATGAGATGGGGTCACAATATTTTATTTTTATATTGAAAATATTCATTGTATTCTAAATTTTTTTTTATTCTCATGTTAATCCCCACACATTACATCATTAGTTTTAGATGTAGTGTTCCATGATTCATTGTTTGTGCATAACACCCAGTGCTCCATGCAGAATGTGCCCTCCTCAATACCCACCACCAGGCTAACCCATCCTCCTACCCCCTGCCCCTCTAGAACCCTGTTTGTTTTTCAGAGTCCGTCGTCTCTCATGGTTCATCTCCCCCTCCGATTTCCCCTGCTTCATTCTTCCCCTCCTGCTACCTTCTTCTTCTTTTTTTTTTCTTAACATATATTGCATTATTTGTTTCAGAGGTACAGATCTGAGATTCAACAGTCTTGCACAATTCACAGCGCTTACCAGAGCACATACGCTCCCCAGTGTCTATCACCCAGTCACCCCATCCCTCCCACCCCATCCCCCACTCCAGCAACCCTCAGTTTGTTTCCTGCGATTAAGAATTCCTCAATATTCATTGTATTCTAAAAGATTGGAAATCAGAAGTCAAGGTAATCAGACTATTAACACAGATTACAACTTTATCTCTTTATAGCTGTATGAAGCTTTTATTAAATTAAATTAAATTAATTAATTAATTAATTTATTTATTTATTTTTTGTTTAGAGAGAGAGAGAGAGAGAGAGAGAGAGACTGAGGATGGGGAGGGGCAGAGGGAGAAGCAGACTCCCAGCTGAGCAGGGAGCCCAATGCAGGGCTCCATCCCAGGACCCTGAGATCATGACCTGAGCCAAAGGCAGACACTCAAACTAGCCACCCAGGCACCCCCATATGAAGCTTTTAGGCAAAAACTTCTATCTCCTTTATGCCTGATATTTAACTTGAATGATTGCCACTTTTTTTTTTTTTTACTGTTAATTGCTTAATTTGACAAATATGTTTTGCACTCTTACCAAATGCCAGTCACTTTCCAGGTACTGGGGCTACAGCAGAGAACAGAGCAAGCATATATCCTTGCCCTCATTCAGATGGGGAGCAGAGAGATAGACAATAAATGAAATAAACATATAGTATATTAAAAAGTGACAGTGTTATGGAGAGAAATAAACAAGGGAAGGAGGATAAAGAGCAGGGTAGGCAAGGCACAATTTTTAAAAAATTGGTCCAGGAAGGTTTCATTGGGAAGAAACCTTTGCGCAAAGACCTGAAGAAAGTAAGGAGTGCGCCATATTGATACCCAAGGGAAGAGCAAGCAGGCTGAGGAACAGCAAGTGCCAAGACCTGGAGGCAGGAGCCTGCATTTGGAGTTTAATAAGAGCAAGGAGGCCCGCATGGTTGCCATAGTTTGGGGGAGTTTGTGAACAATAGAAAATGAGGTAGAGAGGAAATAAAAGGAGAGGCAGATCACGTTGCCTTGGAAGGACATTCATTGTACTTGAGCAAAATTGAAGCCACGAAAGCTAGCCATGGTTAGTGAAAGTCTTTGTGGGAATTATCTTATTGCATAGGTGAATTGTTTATAACCTACATTAACACTGTATACAGAAATATTCTGTAGTGCTTGGTGGCCGTTTCCTGCAAGTCATTTATACTTCACTCTGTAGACTTGTACTATGTTTAACAGATTCTCTTTTTTCATGATATAAACAAAAATTGATGTTTAAATCCATTTTCACATAATCAAAATCAATAGTTCTGTAATCCAAAACAATAGTTTTTAACCCTATCTAGAGTGTGAAATAAAGTTGGTATGTACATGCTACAGATAAAATTTTAGGAATGTGATTACAAAATAATGAGACCAATTCTATAAAACATCCATGGAAAATAACATCACTTTATTTTATGTAGTAAAAATTTAAAGGCTTTATAATGTTTGCATATTACCTCAAATATGTAGATTTACATTAATTTACTTTTCTCCTCCTCTCTTACAGGAAAATATACATGCAAGAGTAAGTACTTTTGTTTTAATAATAGAAAGCAAATGTAAAGATAATGGGTGGGGGAGATGGGGTAACTGGGTGAAGGGCATTAAGGAGGGCACTTGAAGTAATGAGCACTGGTTTTATATGCAACTGATGAATCACTGAACTCTATCTCTGAAACTAGTAATACACCATATGATAATTAAATTGAATTTAAATAAAATTTTTTTTAAAAAAGATCATGGAGGAAAAAGCTGTTGAGTATTTCTGAAAATTAGAATTTTTGGTTTTTACAATTACATTTATTATTTTTAATACATTATTTCCAACTTTGTCTGAGGTGATCATACATATTAAATTATCTCATGTCTTTTACAAAATGTTTTAGAAGAATCCTGGAGTATAATTTATTTAAATCACAAGTTTCCTGATGCCAGGAACTCTTTAGGAACTGCTCATCACACATATGTTCAGCACTCTTAATGTTTCCAGAAACACACCTTCTTAAGAACAACATTAGACTTAAAAAAAATCTCAGGTTAATACCATAATGTTTTTGAAGTTTCTGTAGACTAATGTACAAAAGAAAAGTATCTTCATGCATTATAGTAAATATTGGGTTTCTTCTAATTTAGACTCTTACATGATTTACAGAGAAAAAATCAAACATACCTATATAATATGTTAACATATATAAAATATTAAGATGAAATAACTTGTCACTAAGACAATACAGAAATTATCTTCTAAAAATAGCACACACACACTTTGGAAGACGTCCATTTTTATAGAAGGGAAACATGTCTAGTCTAATGCTGAAAGGATGATATTGGCTTAAATACAAACTCAAATTTACCAGGACTTGAAAAAAGGCACATATTTGGTTTAGCACGGTCAGCAATAATCTAAGGGCCTGAGTTCCTAGCCTGTGTGTTTGCTTGTGTACATGTCTTTAAGTGTGTGTGTGCCTTTGTATTCTAAAATCCTGAAACTGTACATCAGGAAATAAAAACCCCACAAAATAAAAAGTATATCAACTTAAGCTGTAAATACCTGTCATTCACTTTTTGTTCCAGAGAACCATTAGGAAAGACAGAATTCCAGAAGTGAGGTTCAAGAACCAGGCATCCCTCATACAGGGGATTGAGAAGTTAGTTTCTGACATACCAAACAGGCACCCAGTTCTCTCACTTTATCAGTCTTTTCTTTAAAAACGAAAAATACATATATCCTATAGTGCAAACAGATGTGAGTCGTTTTGTTCAATGAATTCCCAATTCTGAGACCATCGAATTTGAACACGTGCATAATGGAAGGGGGCCTTTGTCCTTTCACACGTTGGGGTCTTCCTGACTTCTCTTCAGTGATAGCCGGTGTGATTGGAGGGGCTGGGGAGATGGCTGTCTCACGAAAAATCTCGTGTCGCTGGCATTGTGCCGAGGACTGGAGATTCACATAGAAGAACCATGTGAATGACCGAAGAACTTCCTGTGCTACAAATTCTGCTCGGGTTTCTTTTCCTAAGGCTTAGGTCTTTTTAACCAAAAGACCAAAAAGAGAGAGAGAGATTCAGAGCAGAATGAGAGATTCTTTTAAAACAGTTAGCATGCACATGCTCCTACACATAGAATACTTACAACAAACAGTACATTGTATCGAAATACTTGCTTAAAAAATGGCACTAGCTTTTAGGACACTCCTGCTGGGTGGGAGTTAGCAGGCTTCGGATGCCCCCTCTAGTCTATTCTATACATCAAGAACTGGAAAAGAGGATGAACGATCACAGCGTGTGGCTGGATGCACATCAAAGCCATACTTGCTGTGCATTATTTTCCTTCCTGCTTCTCCCACTCTGGTCATGAGGCACACATGCTGCTACATAAAAGGGTAAAAGGCAATGTCAAGTGCTTTGTAATTGTTTGGCTCCTTAGCAGCGAAGGACAGGAATATTGCAGCCAAGAGTGCATTTAGGAAATGTGGGGTTTTAGATGCTTCAAAAAAAAATTCCTTACTTATGGAAATGGAAAATTGGGTGTGGATTCATTTTTTTTTTTACAATCTACATTTTTAAAGATACAGAAACAGACAAAGATATTCTAACTTCGAAAATGTTTATTTTGAATTATAAATCTTATGCAAACATCAAAGACAGTACTAAAGGGACAAGAATCATAGAATCCTGAACCAAAAAGTCCCCTGAAGAGCATTTGTTACAAGTCCCATGTTCTAAAGCAAGAAAAACACAACCATCCTAAATTTAACTCTCTCCAGAGATGCCATGTTTCACCTTTATGCTTTTACACTTTTTTATATGTGTTCTCTGTGTTGACCAGATATTCCCACCTTTGGATTCAGGGTTTCTATTGATCCCAAAATGTTATGTTATTTCTCCTTTCTTAAGCTTTATATTTTTAAAATTATTAAAGAAACACTGTGAAATATAGAAAATCACAATGAAGACTATGAATAGAATCAGTAGTCACATTCCAGAGTTAACTATTGTAACATTTCATGAGTCACTCACTTTACTGCAATTTTTTCTACACACACACACACACACACACACACACACATGCACATGCATGCGCATGCGTATCGACTAACATAGGACCGCTTTATATTTCCTGTATGTCAACTTACTACCTCATTCATCAGTATATCATGGACACCTTTCTATGTCAGTAAATATAAATCCACATTGTTTTATGACTGCATAATATTTTATCTGATGTACATACCATAATTTAGTTTACCAAACTCTTATAGATACTTGAATGATGTCTGTCTGATGTTGATGTTATTGATGTTATGTGTTTATTCTTATAAATCATCTTTGTACAATATTTTGACTTTCTTAGAATGAGTTTCTAAAAGTGAAATTGCTAGATCAAAGGGCTTTTGATACTTACTGCCAGAAAATTTAAGCAAAGTTGAACTCATTTATATTCTTACTACCTGTATATGAATTGTCCATTTATCTCCTATCTGCCAGCACTAGAAACAATTAATATGTGTATCTTGACTACTTGTGGCAATGTGGAAGGCCAAAAATAGTATTGTATTGTTTTAATTTTTCATTAATAATAATCTTGAGCATTTTTCATGTATGGCTAACCATTTGTATTTAACTCTAATGGATTATCTTTTTTATTGATTACTTTTATTGAGATGTTCATCTTTTCCTAGTTAACTGATAGTGGCTCTTTAGCAAGTGTATTAACCCTTTTTCTGTCTTATATGCTTCCAGCTTATCATTTGGCTTTTAACATAGTTTATGGCTGCTTCTGTTTTTGTTTTTATCTATACAGTATTACAGAGCTAAATTTTTCTTAAGATTTTATTTTTTATTTATTTGAGAGAGAGAGAGCAAAGTGCATGAGCCAGGGGAGGAGCAGAGGGAAAAGCAGAGGGAGAAGCAGGCTCCCCATGAGCAGGGAGCCCGATGCGGGACTCGATCCCAGGACCCCGGGATCATGACCTGAGCCAAAGGCAGACGCTTAACCGACTGAGCCACCCAGGTGCCCCTTACAGAGCTTAAATTTTAAAATAAATTTATCACTTTTTTTCTACTGTGGCTTTTAGAAATTGTGTCCTACTCAAAAATTCTAAGATTATTTTAAAGTGTAATTCCTGCTTCCTTCAACTTGTATAGTTTCATTTTTAACAATTAGATCTTTGATCTATATGGAAGTTATTTTGGTGTAAAGAATTCATTTTTGTTATTTTCTTCTATATGGCTAGATAATTATCACAACACCTGATACTGAATAATTCATTTTTTCTACTGAGTAGGAATGTTATATTTACTTAATTTTCATATGTACTTGTATTTATTTCTTGATTTTCTATTTTGTGCTACTCTTCTGTACATATATGTACCCATATCAAGCTGCTTTCATTTCTGCAGCTTTATATTTTAGTATAAAATATAACTACAATTGACCCTTAAACAACATGGGGGTTGGGGTACTGACCGCCATGCAGTTGAAAAACCATATATAACTTCTCTTCGGTGATAGCTGTTTTGGTTGGAGGGGCTGGGGAGATGGCTGTCTCATGAAAAATCCTGTGTCCCTGGCATTGTGCTGAGGACTGGAGATTCACATAGAAGAACCACGTAAATGACCAAAGAACTTCCTGGGCTACAAATTCTGCTCAGGTTTCTTTTCCTAAAGCTTAGGTCTTTTTAACCAAAAGACCAAAAAGAGAGAGAGAGATTCAGAGCAGAAAGAGAGATTCTTTTAAAACAGCATTCACAGACTCCCCCAAAACTTTACTGATACCCTACTGTTGACCAGAAGTCTTACTGAGAACATAATTAGTCAATTAACACATACGTTGTATGTTATATATATTACATACTGTGTTCTTACAATAAGCTAGCAGGGAGTCTGCTTGAGGATTCTCTTTCTCCCTCTGCCCTTCCCTCCCAGAGCGCATGCTATCTCTCTCTGTAAAATAAATAAATCAATCTTAAAAACAAACAGAAAGAAAATCATAAGGAAAAGAAAATATACTCAGTACTGTGCCTTATTTATTGAAAAATTATCCAGGTATAAGTGGACATGCACAGTTCAAATCCATGTTGTTCAAGGATCAACTGTAATCTCCGCTCAATACTCTTCCTTTTCAGAATTTTCTTGAATATTCTTGCATGTTTCCTTCTTTAAAACCTTTGTGTTTTTGTAAAATTGTATGTACCATGGTTTAAAAAGCCAAAGAGTGGGGCACCTGGGTGGCTCAGTCAGCTCAGGTCATGATCTCAGGGTCCTCAGCAAGGAGTCTGCTTGTCCCTCTCCCTCTGCTTCTCCCTGCCCCACTCACTCTCTCTTTCTCTCTCTCAAATAAATAAAATATTTAAAATAATAGTTCTACAGGATTTAAGAAAAATAGCAGTCCTCTCTTCTCTTACCTGCTTCTAAAGGACATAAGCATTTTCACGTCTTTTAGTTAATATTTTGGTACTTTTATGACTCTAAAAACATGTTTGGTTTTCCCTTTTTAAGTATTATGTTTTGACTTCCCCTGTGGAACACAAGAATTTATCTCTCTCCCTATGTCATCTCCACTACACACGCACACGCACGCACACACACACCCTCCCCATCGCTTCATTTTTCCCACGTGGTGACATCGTCATTTGGATTGGAGCAGTACTCCGTGTTTGATTTCTTATATTTGAGTATATCTGAGTACATTTCTTTTCAGAGGTAAACCTTGGAATAAACTGATTATTTGTTTTTCTGGGAGTTAACTATTTTATTTATTGTTTGTTTGTGTAATTTATTTTCATTTTCTTAGTTTTCTTTGTTCTAATCATTAATGCCACACTCACAGCCAGTCATCTCTTAAGACAGCTAGATGCATTATGGATGCTATCAATTTCATCTCCCTAAAAAAGCCTCTCCCAGGGGCGCCTGGGTGGCTCAGATGGTTAAGCATCTGCCTTCGGCTCAGGTCATGATCCCAGGGTCCTGGGATCGAGTCCCACATCGGGCTCCCGGCTCGGCGGGGAGCCTGCTTCTCCCTCTGACCCTCTCCCCTCTCATGCTGTTTCTCTCTCGCTCGCTCTCTAAAAAATAAATAAAATCTTTAAAAAAAAAAAAAAAGCCTCTCCCAGAGTCTTTCTGACCTATTGAGTTTGGACTGGGTGACTGGGCACAGCTGTCTTTGAGGAACTTTTGTCATCCTAGAGAATCTCTATCTCTTTCCTGTTTTTAGTACATCCTTCAATACTTTCCCATGTTCACCAGGAATGCATGGGAAGTAAAATTTTAAGAAATTCTATATCCAAAATATCTTTATTTTACCCTCACAGGTGATTTATAGTTTGATCAAGGATAGAATTCTAAATTAAAAATCCTTCATCTTCAGAATTTAAAGGTAATTCTTCATCATGTTCTAGCTTTCAGTGTTGCTATAAGAAATTTGAAGCTTGTTCTCATTCTTCACCATTTGTTTGTATCCATTTGTTTACGTGTTTCTCTGAAGGATTGTAGGGTCTTCTTTTTGTCCCCAGTAGTCGGAAGTTTCATGAATTCCCAGGTGTGAATCCATTTCATCCATTGTGCTAGGTACTCAGCGAATTCTTCCAGCATGCAAACTCATGTCCTGTTCTTGAATTATTTTACCAATGATTTCCTCCCCATATGTGCTCTGTTCTCACTTTCCAGGACTCTACTTATTTCAGTATTGGATCCTTTAGACAAACCTTCTAATTTTTTTTCACATTTTTCTTCTATCTTCTATCCCTTTGTATTTTTGCTCTTCTTTCTGGAAAGTTCCTGAACATTTTCTCCAACACATGTGAGATTTTATTTCTGCTATTATCCTTTTAATTTCCAAGAGCTCTGTCTTAGTTCTCCAAATGATCTCCCTCATGTGTAGAGCACCCTAAAAATTAGGCCATTTCTTAAACAGGTTTCCAAGCAGTTCTTATTCTAATCCCCACCTCCCTCTCTCTCCACTTCCACAGGTTCTCAGGGTCTAATTAATGAATCTTTGGAGGAATGATTAAATTATTGCTTCTCCACATTACTGCTTCTCTCTGGTTTGAATCTCTCTGGTAATAAATCAGTTACCATGCATTCATGTTCTTTACATCTTCTAAAATTTGTTAATGGCTCTGTATTTATTTTCACAATTTTTTATCTGTGTCAAATCCGACTTGTGTATTTATGTGTATAGCAATATACAGTTTTTCCTAAAATTGACTTAAAGTGTTTTAAAAGGAGAGTGAATTGAAAATAAATTCAATAACAGTGTATATGGTTTGTGGCTACTGTAAAATCAATATTAAATTTAGGATACTTGTGGTCATAAAACAAAGGAAATTCAAAGTAATATGATCAATAGTTGATTATTTTTCCTTCCTCTGTTTTCTCCCTCTAATTAAGATATATTGGTGTACTTCAACATTGTATATCTGATTCTTTATCCTCCACCATTGTTTTTACATTGTTTAAATGTCATTTTTATTTTCCTTATGAGACTGTTTTCTCGTATTTGATGCGAAGCTCTTTATAGCAAAACTGGATGCTGCTAAAACAAAGCCAGTTGTGTTTATTGACTTTGTAAAGTCCTAATAATTCACAATGAGATTATTGTAGCTACTTATGGTACTAAATACTTGCCAAAGTATTCATGATAAGACAGAGGAAGATGAAACAGAATTACAAATTAATGACTACCTTAGTTTTTAGCCTGGTGTATATGGGAAATTGTTACTTTCTGTTGGGAATACATGTGATAATGGGTGCTTGGCTGAGCTGGGTTATATCACACATAGGACTCATTTGCCTCTCCCAGTTATCAGAACTTAATCTTACTGGAAGGGATTAGATGGGGTGAATGCCTGGAGTGTCATTATCTTAAAAGACATCCTCTATCTTTTCTACCATATTGCTTGTCTGTGTGATGCAGATATCAGAACATCATTGCTCATCCCTTGGGCTGTCCAAAGTACATGTCTGAAGACAAAAGTGTCTGGGAGATTTCTCATTTTTGAGAAAGCCTTTTGAAATATTTGCATTTGTAACACTTTTAAACAGTTTCATTTATAACTGTTATTATTACCATTTGAAACAGACAAGGGAGAGACTAGAACTTTGAGTCAAAAAGTAGTGGAAAAAGAAGTAATGATAAGATGTGGACACAACTAAAGTGTTGAGTCTGGTTTTTTGAAAGATCTTAATAAGGAAGAAAAGAGGCAGCTCAGAGATACAAGTATGTCCTTTAATACATCTGGGGATATTTTTTGTAATTAAGAATTTGAAATATGCATATAACAATAGACCACGCTAATAAACTATCTTATTAAAATTGAGTTTTCTTTGATTGAGTTATTTGATTATATTTATATTTTGATGGCATTTTCAGTTTTTAGAAGATTAAATAAACTAATATTTGGTAATAGTCAAAGGAAACATGTAGAAGAAATTCTGGTCATTTTCATACAAATAATATGACTTCTTCTGGTCAAGTTAATACCTTCCATATTCCAGACTTGTTTTTATTTAGGGGAATTATTTCTACTTAACTGTCTAAACTGTCGTGTTGTTGAAGAGTCTCTGCTTGAGATATATAAGAAAATGCTGTATTTCATATTCAGATGCTCTGCTTTTGATCAGTTAGAAAATATATTGTGTTACTTTTTTTAGCATTCATAATAGATTTACATTTTTTCCCATCCACTTCACCTGGTCCTCCTGGAAACCAAAACATCTCCCTCTCCCTATCTCCCCCATTCCCTCCTTGCCATCCTGTCTTCTTACATCTTCTCACATCCCTTCTTCCCTTCCTTAAGAGATTTGATGTAAATGGGTAGAAAGTATAAGATAAATCATATTAAAACAGCTCTTTATTCCCTTGTAGACCTTTAATATTTACTTTGATTTTCCTTAAAAAAAGATGTTGCTTTTTGGTTCGCTTCCGTCTTTTTCTATTGTAGTAACATTATTTTCTCAGCATGTGATAAAATGCCTCAGTCTATTATTCAGGACCATTGTGCAATGTTTTTGGGAAAAAATTTAATGTAAAATAAAAGCACATTACAGAAAATCTGAAATTTGTCACTTCAATCTCCAAATATTCATTGAGAAAATACTATATGTCATGCCAGAGACATAGTGATGACAGAGAAATTGAGCATAAACTGGTAAATAGGGAAACAAAATGATTCCAGAGAGTTGATAAGTGTTACAATAAAAATAAAAATGGGGAGATGTGACAGAGGGTGACTGGTGTGTGTGTGTGTGTGTAAGCATGTGTACACATACATATGATCATCAAAGTTTATTAGTTTCTCATTTATCAAATGAAGAGTTCAATTAGATGGTCTTTAAGGTGTTTCCAGACCTTTTCTGATGATAAACTTTTCTAATCTTTTCCAAAGTTTTTTAGATCCATTCACCATTCCAATGATGTGGTAAGTTATCTATATTAATATTTAGAAATAATAATTGAAGAATAAAAAAATTCACCTACTAGGATTTGAAAACCATCTATATTCTTTTTTTTTTTAAGATTTTATTTATTTATTCATGAGAGACAGAGAGAGAGAGAGAGGCAGAGGGAGAAGCAGGCTCCCAAGGAGCAGGGAGCCCGATGCGGGACTCGATCCCAGGATGCTGGGATCATGACCTGAGCCGAAGGCAGACGCTTAACCATCTGAGCCACCCAGGCGCCCGAAAACCATCTATATTCTTATCTATTAAGAACAAAAACAAAAACAAAACCCAAAAACCAAAGCCAAACAAACAAAAGACCTAAAGGAAAACAACTGAGTATATCTGTCCACCAGAAGGGATTCAAAGCACAATTTCTACCCATGTCCATTTATAGTGTCTCTTTATTTGCCTCTTTCCATAAAAAGGCTTTTAGAAACCACTGACTTCTCATTAAAAACAAATGACAGTGGGTTGCACAATGACATGACCAAGCTTCTAGCTTTTTTACTTCCTGTGAACTGCTTGACTAGTTGGAATGGTTCTATTCTCATTTCAGAAGCTCCTAAAGGAAGAGTCAGGCATGAGTGCTCACTTTTGTGTAGCCATTTGAAGATCTATTAGCTAAGAAGTATTCCACATGGAAAACCATGGAAAGTCATGTGAGAGCAATGATTAGTGATAGTGGTGGTATTAATAATTAATTTAGAGAACTGTTGCATTTATTATAAACTTCTTTTGGGGACTGTGGTAGAACCTCTGAAACATTATGAATTCAACTATTCAATTTGGTAGAAGAGAGGAGACGATGCTTTCTTTGGACTATACTTGGTAAGTCATCTTTTTAAATAATGAATTTCTTTTCCTCACTAATAATCACAAAAATACCATCAGTAAACTGCATTTTTCTTGGTTATCATGGAAAAATGCATTCTGAAATTATTTCCCACTATTATTATGAATCTTGTTATTTAAAAAAAAAGGTGTAAATGGAACATGGATGGAAATCCTGCTTTGAGTCTTTCTTGGTGGACAGATACACTCATGTGTTTTCTTACTGGTTTTTGCTTAGTAGTAGGGTCTTTCAGCCTAGCTTCTCTCTGTCATCCATTGCTCTTGCTTCATTTTTTTTAGAAAGTGTAGGCAGCCAAATGGAGGAAAAATAAAGGAGAAAAACAGTTTCAGGATTAATCATAAAAATCACAAAAATGAGAAGGAGTTAATAAGACAAAAGTCTGTGAAACTGACATTATTTGTTTCTATTGTAGAGGCAAGCCAAACTTACTGGACATGGGCTCTTTGATGATCAAACCAATCCAGCGTGTAATGAAATACCCCCTCTTGCTGTGTGAACTCCGGGGCTCCACCCCTCCCTCTCACCCAGACTTCAGGGCGCTGGGAGATGCCTTCACCGCAGTGAAAGACATTAATGTGAACATCAATGAACTTAAAAGACGGAAAGATTTAGGTAAGAAGAGACATGATGAATTGAGTGTTTTCTGTGATTGGAGTGTTCTGCTTATACTTCTGAGAATCAAAATATCTAAATAGTTATAGCAGTTGCGGTGATCATGATCATTCAATATCTAGATTAGAGGCTAAGGAGCAGAGTGTAGTTTGCCTGGCCAGCTGGATTCAGGAGATCACGAGGCACAAAAAAAAATGACAATTTTTTAAAAAATCAAGCAGCCCTATCCTCAACCTCTGTTGACCACTGCATGCCTGGTGACATACTGTGGGCTGAAAATACCATAGCACATAGTCCTACTATCTCTGGCAATATGTGTGGGAAGAAAGAGACATGGCATGGCCAGGAAGCTGGAGCAGTGAGAAGCTCCAGCCAAATCAGTGGTGAAACAGGCCCAGCTAATACATCAAGCTCATCTGGTTCTGGCACATAAAGAATGGAGATTTTCTAGCAATAATTGCCCCATTGAAGGGAGCAAATATATTTCTTTCTCAAATTATGAAATTATTGTTAGGTATTTGTTAGCCAAGATATAAAATTCATGTCTGAAGTGGAATGTAGATTTCAAAACAGGAGGCACAATTACATGGTTTCTATCATCCCGGATATAGTAATGCATCGGGATAGATTGTGTGGGTCCTCTGTCAGTGTGATTTGTGTCTGTTAGTTCTTAATTGGCTTTGTACTTCTAACATTAAATCTCAATTCAACATTACAGCAATGGTAGGACATTGGCGCTAAGTGCTCCAACAACTTCATTTATTTTTATTGTTTTTATTTTCCAAATTTTTATTGGAAAAATAGTATGTATTTGTATTAATAAACTAAAATTATAAAGAAGGGCCTAGAGTGAAAAAAGTGAAAGTTGTAGAGGAAGAGATGCTATAAACAAATTAAAAGACAGTCCATAGGCAAAGGATTACTATCTAGAATATATAATTACTGATATTAAATCAATAATAAAAACATTCTAATACAAAAAAAAGGTTAATAATAAAAGGAAGCAATTCAGAAAGACCAATACATTTTTAAACACTAAGCTTCATCTATAAGGAGAGAAATGCAAATTAAAATTACAATGACATACCATTCCCATCCTATCAGACTGGTGAAAGGATTTTTTAGGGATAACGTTAGGTGCTGAATCTCAATCTGCAGGTGAAAATGTAGTGGGAATCACCACTATGGAGAACAATTTGACATCTAGTAAAGTTGAAGATGCCCAAACCTGAGACTCAGAAAATTAATCTCTAGATATTTGAGAAACTCTTTCCCATATGCTCATAGACAGGTATACTAGTAACTAGTATTGTTCATAAAAGCAAGAAGAAAATAGCTTACATATTTATCCAGATAATGGACAAACTGTATATTGGACACTATGATACCATGAGAACATAAAAATTAAAATGCATGTGTCAATTGAATAAATCTCAAAAACACAATGTTGAATTTTCTAAAAAGTAAATTACAAGTGACAGAAGAATATATATATATGCAATATGGTGCATTTTTATAAACATTGAAAACATTCAAAATAATACTATGTATTGTACAAATCCATATACAATAAAGTTGTAAAAATAGATAGTCAACCCCATTATTTAGGATCATAATTCCCTTTAAGGGACCAAAGATGGGGATCAGAGAAACTTCAGCTGATTATTTTTATGGAGATAAGCAAGGCGAAATGTTAGGTTTTGACAAGGCTGAAAGAAAATTGTTATATTATTCTTTTTACTTTTCTGTTTGCTTAAACTCTTTCACAGTGTTAAAGTGGAAAAATTTTCCACTCCCATGATTCCAGTTTGCATAGCTGACATGTCATAAGTTTTCTTCAGACTTTCTATGTTGGTTTTTTTTTTTCTATTTTTTTCTTCTTTCTCTTTCTTCTTCTCTCCATCTGTCCTGAACATGTGTGGCACTACATTTTGCTGGGCTTGGTTTTTAAACTTAATTATATATCATGAACATTCTTCCAGTTAATATTGGCCTTCTTTTTAATGGTTCCCTGGTGTTCTATTTCTGAGTGTGTCCTAATTTAGTCAACTCTTCCTCTATGGATAAACTTTCTGATTGTTTCCAATATTGTGCTATTGGAAAAAAAAATGCTGTAGCAAACAAAACTTTGTATGCTTGATTATGGAAAGCAAATTCTCTGCACGGACTTCCTGGTCATAGGACAATACATTTAGAAGATTCTGCCCAAATGTTCTCCACAAAAACTGTATTGGTTTAATCCTCACCAACAGTGTGTAAGATTGCCCATCTCCCGGCACACTGACCAAAACTGAATGTTAGAAATATTTAACATTTTGAACAATATGGCAGGTGAAAATGATCTTGAAGATAAAAAGATAAAGCTCAGAGAGGTGACTAAACTTACCCCAAAAGTCTCAGCTAGTGGAGAGCCACTCCAGAGTCTGAGGTCTCCTTATGCTGGGTGCAGTTTTCTTAGCTAGGCCTTGATGCTTCATTCTAGAGACTGAAGATAACAGATGTATTATCTGAGAAGAGAGAAAGTTTTTCTCCAGTGTCGGAGATTTCTTTAATGTGGAGGGTAAATGGACCGTGGGCTTTGAGGAGCTCAAGCGCCTGGACAGCTGAGTTTCTGGTCAGTGGGTTGGGCAGCTGGGCTTATGCCTGGGCAGTGGGGCCGGAGCATATCGCATCTGCATCAGAGGGTCAAAAATCACATAAATTTCTATCTTAAATATGGATCTTGAATTCTTTGGATGAAACACACACTTTCTATGTTGCACATGTTCAGATATGTGATTGCATTCTTCTATTTCAGTTCTAAAATACAAGAAGAATGATGAGGATGAATCACTTAAAGATAAATTGTCTAAACTAAACATTCATTCAATTAGCAAGAAATCAAAAAGAGTGACAAATCACCTAAAGATTCTAACCAGAGGAGAGCCACAGGTAATTTTTCTTCTTCAGCCATATACATCCTCCTGGGGCATATGAATGCTGATATTTTTGTGAGCGTTTTGTTGGTTGTTATCAGAGCCGTTTCTAGAACACTGAGAATCAAGGCCATTGCCTAATGCTGATTCTTTCTTTCTCCCTCTTTTGGGGGAAATGGAGTGCAGGTGGTTTTGACACTATTTTAGCTATGGTGCTTCTACTCAGGAAGCAAAGGAGAGAAAAGGACGTGAAGACAGGAGTCAATGTGTGATGCCCCAGAAGTCCTAACTCTCACCATCAACCAGCACATAATCACACCCAAGGCAATGTCCTCCTTTCATCCCTAACTTATCTCTGCTTTTTAAAAACCTCACTTTCCTTTTGGGTTCCCTTAATGTTCATCTTATCTTTATTTCACCTATTTAAAAAAAAGGGGGGTTAGGTGCCTACCTTAGTGGGCTACCTTTATCCTCTTCCTCTCTCTGCACCCCCCATGCACATTATATTCCTGGGTAATTGTTCTGTGTCAGCTGTTTAGCCTGGCTTGAACCACTTTCATCTCAAACCCCAATAAATAATGGATGGATTAGCACAGGTTCTTAAACTTTAAGGTGTGGCACAATTACCTGAGGAGCTTGTCAAAAGATTCCAGGGCTCCACCCGGTTCAAGGGTGCAACCTAGTGGTCTGTATTTTTACAAAACTCCAGGTGTTTTGAAGCTAAATGACCTTGAAGTACGTGACCAATGGAACACACTTTGAGAATCACAAGATAGAAAGTTCATGGCCTGGAGATGGTAATTCACTGGGCTTCTAACCAAAAGAAGGCAGGGCAGTTCTTAAGATACTACATGGTAAAAAAAAAAAGAAAAAAAAAAAGATACTACATGGTACTTTTTTTTCTTCTAATTTGCCTGATTTCATCACTTATTATGTTAACATCTCTAAGGTTTTTAGTTTGAACTAGAGGCTACTGTATGGTAGTTCAGCATTGGTTTTCTTTGGCTTCTCCTATCTACTTCACTCTTCAGCGGCCATGGTCTTTTTCCTTTTTTCCATTAAGTCTTTGCAGCTTTCTGACCCTAAGATAGTAGTGGCTTCTTCCTCTTCTGAATGCCTGGCAAGCTTGCTGAGTGTTTTCCAATCTTGGCACCATGAACATTTGCCGGAGTCAGCACAGGGCAGAAAGTAAGGGCCAAGTCTTTGAAGTCATCCAGATCTGGATTAGAACGTCGCTTCTGTCACTTAATCAATATATGCCTTTGGGCACATAGCTTAAATCCAAGGGAGTCATCAAGATTATACTAGGACCTACTACATGGAGGGCTTGTGAGGATGAAATGAGGTGATACGTATGCAGAAAGTACCTAACACAGATGGTAAGCACTCAGTACGTATTGGCTATCATCATCATCATCCTCATCATTTCATATCACTACAGTGTATTACTGATTACCAACTGTTAACGTACAGACTTCTTACTTCTCACGTAGATATAAACTCCTTTATGCATGGTGTATTAGGTTTTTTACTTTCTGTATTTTATAATGTTTTGACATCTTGAAAAAGCTGCTGGGCCCTGAGAGATGCTCCTCCCAGGGCTAATCCATTCTTAGAGAAAGCAAAGGGCTCAGCTGGGATCAATTCTTTCATATGCGAACCAAGCCCTGAGTCTATAGCCCCAAACAGTTTCTAATCTATCTCTCACACACCAAGCCGGTGTTCCTTTGCCTTAAATCATCCTAGGGCCAGGTACCAGGCAAGTAGAGACCACCATGAAAGCGCAAAGCCCATGGGAATTACCCAAACTGGCCAATCCTAAACTGTTTATCCTGACCAGCTATTTCTATAAGGTTGCCCACAAAAACCACAATAAAGGCTCTGACCTTGACTTTCCCCTTGCTCCTTTCTGCCATCTAACCAAAACCAGTGATTGCCCTGTGGCCCTATATGGCATGCAGTGACCTCCTCTTTAGGACTTTTCAGTATAATCAACTTCTTCCAAGCCTTGTTTTTGTTTCCTCTTGTGGCTGTACTTCCTTCCTATTCCATATCCAGTATGGACATTCTTAGAATCCGTGGCATGTATCATTGTTCTTAATACTTCTTTGTGTTCTTCTAGGGGCTCACTGGGTCCATTGCATGCAGGAAATAATTCCAGGCCCCTCTCCCAGTGCAAAACTATAATGTGAGAAGTTTGGGACATTACGGTGTATGGTCATAGATAAGGGAAAGGAAAATCAAGACATTTGAACTAAAAGCAACTGTAATAAAATTGGATTGGGAATTCAATTTGAGAGAGACTGTAGCCTCCATGGGCATGTGTAAATGTCATGCACTCAATTCTCCCCTACTCTTTAGGTTGTTGCTTCCGACTTAAGACAATTCTATTGAGGAACAATAGGCAGGTCTTAATTCCGAGCAGGTTTTTGTAGAAGCTGTTACATTCCTTAACATATTTATCATCGGCTTCTGATATTTTCCAATTGTGAAGTAAAAGTGAATTGTAGGTAAAGTGGCCTGAAGGGGTATTAATTAGATTTTCCCCTTAATCTTTTGAGAAGATGTCCTGTCAGCAATGAAGCATTTCACTGTTAATCAGAAAATCAGCTGCATAGGCTGAACTGCAGAAGAGATAAATCTCAAATCAGTCAATTTTGCACTTGTCAGCAACTCAGGTGAAATATTTGGTGGAGTTAGGGTATAAAACTATTACCCAAGAGGAAGATTCTATTCAATTCATCACACATGTATTGAACTCTATGTACCAGACACTGTGTTAGAGATCGAGAATACAAAGAAATTCTGAATTCAGATTCCTTGGGTTTGAATCTTGGTCCTACCTATTAACATGGGTAAATTTCTTTAACTTCCTATATTATTTAGGGTAAAAGCCAAGCTCCTTTCACAAAGAGATTCCAAAACTAAGTAGCTTAAGCTAGATAGTCATTTCTTTCTCTCTCTTAACAATAGTCCTGAGATGTGAGTCCAGACGGGCTCTGCTGCACAAAATTCTGTAGGAACCCAATTGTCCCCACTTGGAGGTTTTTGCTGTTCCCCAAACATACTGTCTTCAGCTGCTTGGTTGAAGTTGGGTCACCGCTGTGTCTTCAGTCTTGTCCCAAGGACAATGCTGGAAGGCCAAAATTCAGAAATGAAATACATCACTTAGCTAACATCTATTTACCCAAACCAGTTACAAGGGCAGAACCAGCGGCAGGGGAGGCTGGAAAGGGTAGTCGCTAGCAGAGCAGCTATGTGTCCAACTTAAACTAGAGGTGCAAGTGTTGTCAGTAGAAGGATGATGGGGGGACATCAACTATCCCTGCCACAGCTCCCAAGCTTCTGTTTATCTCTAAAATGGGATTAATTGTGGCACCTATGCCATAGAGTTTTGTAAGAATTAAAATGAGAGAATGGAAAGCAGGTTTTAGCACCATGTCTGGAACATAGTTAGTGTTTAATAAATGTTAGCTATTATTTTTACTAAGACAAAAAATACTTAATCTCAAATGCTTGCCATTTATCAGTGGAAAGAATCACTTAATTAACTAGTATTGTGAGAGCAATGGGGGAGCAATTAATTTTCTACAGTGAAAAGAATAGGAATTCAAGGGAGCTTTCATAGAAGGGGTGACAGTTGAGTCCTTAAAAAAATTAAACAGATATTTGCAATGCAGAAAAAGGGACAGCAGCATATTCCAGCAAAATAAAACAGCATGAGAAGGGCTTGGCTATAGGAACGTAGAACTGGACAATATTTCTCATACTGTGATCCCTGGATCTCTTATTTTAGAATCATCTGGATCTCTGCCAAGATACACAAAATAGCTGGGGGGGGGGCGGTCCTTGAGACCCACATTTAAAATAATCTGCCCCAGTGGTGCCTGGGTGGCTCAATCGTTAAGCGTCTGCCTTTGGCTCAGGTCATGATCCCAGGGTCCTGGGATCGAGCCCCGCATCAGGCTCCCTGCTCGGCGGAAAGCCTGCTTCTCCCTCTCCCACTCCCCCCCCCGCTTGTGTTCCCTCTGTTGCTGTGTCTCTCTCTGTCAAATAAATAAATAAAATCTTTAAAAAAATAAAATAAAATAATCTGCCCCAGCATATTGTTCAATACATCAAACTAGATTAGAGCATAGAGATCATAAGGCAGATGGTATTGAATGTTGTGTGAATTACAAGAACTATGCCACCTATTTAATCAAAAGCTTTTTAGATAAACAATATTAAGGGGTTTAAAAATAAAATAAAATATCACCATTTTCTGTGCATTCAGTTCTAAGATCAACCATCCTCCCCCCACCACCCACCAAGGTCAACCATCTTAAATTAACAGACCTATGAACAGAGAGCAGCTATGGTTACTACCCAGGACCAAACCGAAGAATACCCAGCATATGCCACAAATCATTTGCATGTTCACACAGATTTTGGCAGCATGAAGCTGGTTCTGCTCTTCTTTTGTCACCATTGTGATAGCCAAGAAATACTTCTCACTATTAATAATAATTATGGTCTTATCAATAAAATAAAATATAAAAAAATAACTGAACACATGTGACTACTATCTTAACTCTGCTGAGTTTTCCCCACAAAAGGACTCTTTTGGCCAAGATCACATTCAACCTTTCAAATTTGAGTTGGTAAAGAATTACCACATTTTTTAGCCAAGAAGGTAAGTATATTTTCTAAATAACCACTGTGAAATTAACTGGGATGAGTCATAGCAACAAAACAGTAAGTTCCAGTCAAGAGATGAAATGTTTATCTTATTTAAATTTTGATTTTTTATTTTATTAATTATTTTACGAACCCTCAAATGGGGCATAATTTCAGAGTACGTATATAATATATGCCATTAGAAACTGCAGAGAAAGTTTTACCTGCCCCAGCTACCATCACATAGACGAAGCTCTGTGAAAGCCGAAGGTAGATTAACCAGCAGCATGCGGCGTCGCCACACTAATTGAAGTTGCGCTGTGTGCTTGTACACAGCAAGTTCTGTGCTAAGGCAGTCAGCATGACATGGAAGGTTTTCTTCTCAACAAGGGGTCTCTTTGTCATGTGCTGGGCTAATACAGCCTGTGATATTTCTTTAAAACACCAGATTTGTTCGAGTTATAAAAATAAAGAATTTCATCTACATTATAGGTGAAAGACAATACTTTCAATAGAGAAGAAAAGCTGTTTAGATCTTTAGAAAAGACGGTGAGGCATTGCGTGAAGAACGTTTCCCTCTGTCTTCAACGTATCCAGGTAGGTAAGACACAACCAGTTCCAGTGTTTCTACGAGAACGTATTGATGTCCATGGTTATTCTGAAGAGTACATGTGAATGTCCGTGCATTTATGTGATCGAATTTGTATGATGAAATTCATTGATACTGTATCAAATTTGGGAGGCTGCCAACTGCAGGTGAGGGAAGCCAGTATAAGGATGTAGATGTTGTTCTTTGTTCCCGTATCTGCTCCGTCCTTCTCCCAATTGAGGTGGCTGTGTTGTGGGACGTAAGCTCACATGATTGCCACGTGGTGCTGGACCATCAGCACGCTGTCCTTGCAATAGAGATGAGTTCATTAATACAAAATTGATTTGGCAGAAATTTCCTTTATTTGTTGGATTATACTAACATATCCCTTTCTAGTACCTAAAACACATATTTGCAAATTTAAAAGTGGTACTGAAAGAAAAAAGGAAATCAAGGGGGGACATAAAATGAAATTAGAGGAGAACTAAAGAGCAAAAAGAGCAGAACATAAAGGCCATATAAAAACCGCAGAAACCCACATGTGTATCTCAAATTTAGCTGTAAGTCTTTGAGAAGCCAACTTAAAAAAAGGACATACGATCACACAACCCTAGATGAACAGAGCACCTCTATTTATTTTATAACTGGTGTTTCGTAATGCCCCCTTTAGAGTTCTGAATGAAATTCACAGGTAATTCAACCTTAGGTAGGTAGGTCTACATGAAAGAAAATCAATGTAAAGGAAAATAAATTCTAACAAAATAATAACTACAATATGCAAATACTCCCACACAACCATAGTAGAAGAAAAACCCCACTAATTTCCAATCCCCCAGGAAGTTTTCCTGCCCTTGTTGAGAATCACTGACTTAACCAAACCAATTGAAGTGCAGTATAATTATATTTAGTAAGAGAGAATGGATCTCATATAGAAGACATAGTGTCCTCAACAACATCCTGATAATGGTCATGACTGGGAGACATAGACAATTAGTAGAATTCCACATAACGGAGTTAACAAATGACCCCCTTCACATTTTCCAGTTTTTATTTTGGATATCTATTTTTGGAAGCAGATGTTTGCATGCATAGGTAAATTATCATACCAAAAGAGGATTAGGTTAACAGGCATGATGATTTGGAGAAAAGGTTCTATGTTATGTAACCAACAAGCCACATTCCTTTCTCATTTATTAACTGATGCAAAGCCTGATTTTGCAATCAGGTTTGCTAATCTCTTCCTAAAACTCTGCTTTCTGTGAAAAGAAAACCAAAACTCAGTTATAACAGCCAGACAGAGCAGTGGGAACCCTGTCCTTCATATACATTTCATGAAGTGAATGCATCTTGGGAATATCTGTAGGAAAGTCTTCTATTTCTACTAACCAATTCAACAAAAACATGAACATCTTCTTTTAAAAATTCACTAGGGGAAACTGAAGACATAAATCAAAAAGGCGTGATTTCTAAAATAAGGGGTTCAGTAAGACCTGAATGCTGAAGAATGGCCAGTGAGGGACCTTAGGATGTAGTCCACTTAATAAAGAAGGTGTCGTACAGAGCAGTAGGAGAAAGTGACAGGGGGAAATAAGAAAAGAAATTATTACACGTAACCTCATTGTACAGAGTATTCATGACTTTTTTTTACTTCCTATTTTCCCTTTTATCTCTCCATGGTAACGGAGGGCTATGATGATGAAGTACACACTTGGGATATATTTAATTGTACAGAACTTCAGAACTTGGCCCATTTTGTGACTTTGTCCCTGGGTTTCAGGATGCCATGCCCTTAGCGCTGCGGAGTGTCATGGAGCTCCAGGAGATCTTGTGCAACAAAGACACGGAGGAGACGAGCTATTCGGAGGCCCCAAGGAATGCCCTGAATCCCTGTGGCGACTTTGTAAGTTATTTATATTCACAGATAAATTAGAAAGTGGGGTTAAGAGGAAAGCTGCTTTTTATTTATTTTCCTGGAGTTAGAAGTAAAACAGGCACTAAAGCAAATACGAATGTCAAAATCAGTAGATTTAAACAGGAGGGTTTTTTTTTTTCATTATTAACTATTTTAAAGTGAGTTAGTGAAGATTTTTTATTACGATCAAAATTTAAGAGGGTCCTAGACTGAGTTTCTAGGAGTAAGCAATGTCTGTGCAACCTTTATTTATTTATTTATTTTAATATTTTATTTATTTATTTGACAGAGAAGGAGAGCACAAGCAGGGGGATGTGGCAGGCAGAGGGAGAAGTAGGCTCCCAGCTGAGCAAGGAGCCCAATGCAGGATTCGATCCCAGGACCCTGGGATCATGATCTGAACTGAAGGCAGACGCTTAACCAACCGACTGAGCCACCCAGGCGTCTGTGTGTAGCTTTTAAAATCAACATTTAGTTTAAGTCTGCATGTGATAGATGACGGATTTATTAAGTTGGCAAGCTGTGATTTTCCTAAAGGAGTCTCTGGAAAAGTCCAGAGTCCTTACAGGAGGAGCGAAGATACTCTCTGAAGACGTGACTTTTATTAACACACTATATACTGGAAAGTAAAGCCTTCTTATTGAGAAAGGGCTTTTACCTCTGAGTTTGTTTTCTATGAGTTCTGTAAAATATACAGAATTATAAAACATAGCTTGGGAATCCTAAAAACCTGCTTGAGCCTAGAAATATTTGGCTGGTAAATTAGTTTGAGTAGTACTAATTTTAATTTAGTATCTTGTGTTCCATAGGTATTATTATATCATAGTAGTATGTTATAGAGAAGCCATAATAGACTCCTTCATCATCTTGAAGGTCCTTGAAAGAGGCAGTTTTGTGTTGGCATTATTGGCATTTTGGGTCAGACAGTTCTTCATTGAGAGGCCCTTGTGTTGGAGGATGCTTAGCATTCCTGGTGTACCAGGCTCTAAATCTCATTAATGTCCCCCCAATCTCAAGTCATGACATCCAGTGAATAGCCCCACATATTTCCAAATCCTAGGAATTGATGCAGCCCCACCCCCCCAGTAGAAAACACTTGGAAGCATCTTATTTCGTGGCACTGGGGAATGGCAAGTCAGGATTACATCTGAACTAAAATGATCGATCAGATAAATGAGAGTGAGAGAGCAAGAGAGAGAGAGAGAAGTTTTTATGATGGATGTTAAATGGAAACAGTGTGGCTAGTTCTTTATACATTTCTGGGCTTAATTACAGACAGCACATTTTAGAAAAGTCCTTAAGGGTTTGCTCTTTAGCTTAATTCCAATGTATTAAGTCGATAAGTATTTATTGAGCACCACGTAAGAGCATGGTATACAGCTTCTCCTCAGCAAGCATGTCCAGAATTTGATGGAAGAAGAGCTGTATTCTTCTCCTCCTTGCGTGAAACCACAAGATGAAAAATTAAGCTAAATTAAATAATTATCACAATGATCAATATAAAAGTAACTTTTTACTTATGAATAAAGTGTATTAAACTTTTTAAAAATTAAATGTTCATAAGAATTCAAAAATCTATCTAAAGGCAGAGCAGTGTTTTTATCTAACTTTGAAAGATACTTACCTACCTTGAAAAGTACTTGCCTGTATGTTTTGAATAGGAAAAAATATTAAAAGAAAATCTGATTCTTATTTGTTCCAATCGTAATTCCTATGCCCAGGTGAATTGGAATCAGTTTATGTCTGCGGTCACAGGATATGTATCCTGTGACCGCAGACATAAACTGATTCCAATTCACCTGGGCATA
>NC_058404.1:116908382-117056861 GCF_002201575.2 Neomonachus schauinslandi | reverse complement strand
TATCCTGTGACCGCAGACATATATATATATATATATATGTATATACTATACATATATGTATATAGTAATTATGTTGTAATATTGTAATTACCTGTAGAATCCAGTCAAGTTACAATATAGTAATTTATCAGAACAGTAAACAGATTCTTTGCTTAGTCAAAGGACTCATTAAACAGTCTGCAGGTATATATTGATTATTTTAGAAGATAGACATCAAATTTAATCTGTGTAGTCTGCTGCTAATGCCAGTAAGAGATTGGTTTCCCCTCTCTTGTAGATTTCCCATGCGTTCAGACAAAGTTACCAGAGGCTGTTTAATTAATAAAAGCTGCTGCTCAGATGCTGATCCCCTAGGACATCTTTCAGGGTACAAAAGAGAAACCTGCTTCTAAACTGCTGTAACAATCATGTAACCCATGCATAAACGATAAAGCGTAAAGTCGGCAGTCAGCAAACATAGGATACTAGTGCACTTCAGAAGAGAGCGGGAGGAAAGAGAAAGAGAAGAAAGTAAATCTAGGATGCTTAGGTGCTGGCATGGGGTTGGGGGTTAATATGAAGTTCATTTTCAGTGACTCAAAATGACTAACCCTAAAATGTAACAATTTAAGAAACAGAACCAGCATCAGCTTAATCTTTCAATGTATTTAAAGAGAAAGCAATAACTCCGTTGTCTTTCTATCATAGGAGCAAAATACCTATAATAAGGAGGTACTTAAGGGTGCCTGGGTGGCTCAGTCGTTAAATGTCTGCCTTCGGCTCAGGTCATGATCCCGGGGTCCTGGGATCCAGCCCCGCATCGGGTTCCCCGCTCAGCGGGAAGCCTGCTTCTCCCTCTCCCACTCCTCTTGCTTGTGTTCCCTCTCTCACTGTGTCTCTCTCTGTCAAATAAATAAATAAAATCTTTAAAAAAAAATAAGGAGGTACTTATCTGTATATGGTAAAAAGTTCGTCTACCCAAAATGAGACATCAGGGTAGCCAGGGAATTGGGCAGATGTGGGAGGAATAGGATACAGTGTCTTCTAAGACTACCTTCCTTTTATTGTCAGCAAAGGAAGGGAATGATATGGTGAGTCATTTGCACAGTCGTAGTGGTCAAAAACTGGAGTTTGCCTCCCACCCCTGTGCTGGAGTAACTCCGCTGGGCTCTGGGATTAGAAAAGAGGGGAAGGGGAAAGTGTTGAAGGAGATGACCCCAATGACAAAACCAATGGCTTTAGAGAGAAACATGGAGTGCATTTTGGGTGTGCAGCCTTTAACTTTTGTATTCCTCTTCTTGCTCACTCTTTACATTCAGTGTTAGAGTCTAGAGTCCCTGTTTTAAGTCTTGGAGCAGGTTTAGACAAAAAAAGATCACATCCTCTCTCTCTCTCATTTTAAGATTTTATTTATTCATTTGAGAGAGAGAGAGAGAGAGCATGAGGAGAGGGGAGAGGGTGAGTGAGAAGCAGACTTCTTGCTGAGATGGGAGCCCAAGATATGGTACTTGGCCACAGTGGGGGGGGAGCTTTACTGGGGGGCTGGATCCCAGGACCCAGAGATCATGACCTGAGCCAAAGGCAGATGCTTAACCATCTGAGCCACCCAGGTGCCCCATGGTCTCTTAACTTGGCTATATACTTTCCTGTCCTCCTCTGAGCTCCTGCAGGGAGGAAGTAAGCCTACTGGTGGTAGCGTAGTACCTGTGGTTGCTCCTTACTCTGTCACAGGATTGCTTTTCTCTTTCGGCAGGCAGCCCATTTGCAGAGGCTCGTCCTGATGCCCCTGTCGGCCCTGCTGTCCTTATTCACAGGGCCTCAGAAGCTCATCCAGAAACGCTATGACAAACTGCTGGACTGCAACAGCTACCTACCGCGGGCAGCAGGAGATGAGTCAGACTTGGCCAAAAAGGAGTACGAGGCCCTCAATGCCCAACTCGTGGAGGAGCTCCAGGTGTTCAACCAGGCTGCTCGGAAGATCCTGTGGAACTGTCTGTGCAGTTTCATGGCTCTCCTCAGGGACCTGACACTTGCGGCTCGGCAGGTTTATTCCACGGTGGCGCCGGTAAGCTCTGCACCAGCACCTGGCTAGCTAGGCCAGCAGGATCTGCTAGAAACTGCAGCCATGTGCAATGGCCCTGTTCATGGTGTGCACGTGTGCAGTGCATGTGCGCATGTGGCGTGGGTGGGGGGGTGGCATTTAACTGAAGCCAGTCACAGTTTTTAAATTTCTTTCTCTTTTCTCCATAGGAAAGTTTCCTAGTTCAGGTTTATTGTGCCTTGCACACCTTAGGTCTTCTTGGAGGTATCTTTTCAAATGCCAAACACCTTTTAGCTCCACCTGCTTAATGCTTTGCTGAAGCTTATCAATTTGTATTTTGTAATCTCTTCCTATTCAACAGTTCTTCAGTGCTAACCATGACTATTAAGACGTGGATCCAAAAAAAAGGCCATCTCCATGTAATAACAGCAACAGGATAACTGTCAAACCAGTTTTTTTTGCTTTTGTTTTCCTCTATGTAAAAAAGTCTAGGGTGTGTGTGTATGCGTGTGTGTGTGCACGTGTGTGTAATCTAGCTTTCCATTAGGATATGATTTTATGACTATTTTCCTGAAGAAGAAGAATGATGTTTACAAGCTAATATCAACTTAAAAAATCAGTGTGGTTTCTTTGCCCTTCATTTCAATTAGTTCTTACTCAGCTGGTTAGATATTTAATGGACAACATTTGGAGGAGAATTAATTGTCCTGACTTTATTTTTTACTGTGTATTTAATTAACTTTTAACTTACCCTTTGAATAAATTAAGTTGAAAAATCAGGTGCTACATTTACATGATTCAAAGGCAAAACTACATAAAAATGTATAAGCAGTCTCACACAGACTCCTGTTCCCTAACCACCCATCCCCTACCCCCACCCCCATTGTTACTAGTTTATCCATTTAGGGTTTCTTCATGCCATTAGAAGTAAATGCAAATATGTATATATTTTTCCTATAGAAAACTGGGATATTACAGCACCATCCTGCAATTTGCTTTTTAACCTCCTGGGGATGCATTGATGTGTTACCATAGACTGTTATGCCTGGTTTGTATCTCATAAAAATGGAATCATACAGTTTGCATGGTTTTGTGTATCAACCTGTTCCTACTGATGGATATTTGGATGATTCCAGTTGTCTATAACTGCGTGGTTATAACAAATTATATCAGCATGTAGCAACCAATGGTCATTTATTACTATTGTCTTTCATGGTTCTGGAGGTTCCCTGGGCTCAGGGTAGTCATTCTCAGTGTCTCTGTGAGGTTGCAGTCTCATAATAGCTGGGGCTAGAGCCATCTCAAAGACCTCCTCAAGCCCATGTCTGGGGTGGGAGATAGGATGATGATAGAAGACTCAAATAGTTGAGGACGAGGCCCCCCACCCAATCTTTCAACAAGGTTTTTTGATATGCTGGCCACAGTGCAACTGGACTTCTTCCAAGTCTCAGAGTGAGTGTCCCAAGAGAAACCAGCAGAAACCACATGGTCTCTTTTAGCCTAATCTTGAAGGTCAGATAGCATTACTTCTGTTTTTCTGTTCATTTCCACATTCTACTCATGGAGGCAATTTTCAAAACCCACGCACTTTTGAGGAGAGAGGTCATGGACTCCACCTCTTTATGAGAGGCATGTCAAAGAATTTGCTGATTTGTTTTAAAACCAGCACAGGCTCTTAACCAATGCCTCTCGTTGTAGCTTCTTTCTCCTTCCCACTATCCCACCCTACCACTTTGGAGGACCCTACTGCCATTGATTCCTGAGCCCTTCTTCCAAAATTCCATTGCTTTTTATTTCTCTTCTATTCTTTTATTTAGGTTTGAAACTTTATTACTTTTTTAAAGATTTATTTATTTGAGAGAGAGAGAGAATGAGCAGGGGCCAGGAGGGAGCAGAGGAAGAGGGAGAAGCAGACTCCTCCACTGAGCAGGGAGTCCGACGTGGGGCTCGATCCCAGGATCCTGAGACCATGACCTGAGCCAAAGGCAGACACTTAACTGACTGAGCCACCCAGGCACCTCTAGGCTTGAGCCTTTAAAAACAATTATCCCTATCGTTTTTAGTGATGTTTCTGGAGACAGCAAATTAGGCCATTTTTATCCAAAAGTTCTAACATTGCCCTAATTTTTTTCTGTGGAGCTATCTTACACTTTCTCTGCTTGACACAACTCTACTAAATTTAATATCTAATATGGTTAAATAGTTGTTTGAGAACAATGCCATATCATTTCTACCTATAGGTTCCACTGTTGGCCTCAAGAATCTCTGAAATTCAGAATCAAGTACTAGAAGAGGTTCAAAATCTTAATTTTGTAAAGGACAGCAGTACCACCTTTATTGAGAGGAAGCTTAGTTTTGAAAAGAAGAAGACTGTGCAAATTCTGGTGAGTTTGGTAGTATTCCTGACAATAACTCTCACTTCTTTTCCTTATTCAAATCACAGTATCTATTATTTTCTAAGTCACTTATCTCATTCTAATATCCTGTAATTTACCAACCTATTATATGTAGGATTTCTTGTCTATTTCTTCCTTCTATACTATGAGTTCTGTAAGGTCATAGATTTTTACCCGTTTTGTACGTGATATATTCCAAGCTGTTAAGATGGTGCCTGACAACAGATATAAATCTGTTGGATGAATGAATAGAATTTTATAGAGCAAAATCATAGTAGTTCAACTGTTTCATTTTTTTAGATAAGGAATCCCAGGCTCCAGAGATGAAGTGGCTTTCTCAAAGTCACTAGAGGCAGAGCTGGGAGGGGGCCTAGACCCTGCCTCCTGCCTAACTTACTGTTATTATTTCCCAGAAAAAGACATGCACACGTACAATTTACTTAATTAAATATTACTTATCAAGTGCTTGGTATGCAAGGGATTGTCTACAGGATGGCAAAAATTAAAAATTGTTCCATCGAAGAGGGGTTAGAACCTCTGCCTTCTTAAACTCAGTTGAATTTTCTTCCCTGCAACACTGCCCTCATGTGCTAACTAGAGAATTTTTCACCACATAACTTAGCTGGATGCTTCACAGTAATAACTCCATCAACGCTTCCACATTGAAATAATCCCAAATCAATACGGCTTCAACATTTAAAAAAAAATCTCCAAAGAAGGAATCTTTGCTGGCTTAGTGAAAATTTTATTACACGTCTATCTAAACGCAAATTTCTCCTTACTTCTCCCAGCCGGAAGTGCCCCGTCAAACTGACATTCAGCGCTCCGAACTTCTATCCACGTACAGTAAAGAAGAACTCTACCAAGCGAAGCGCAAGTGCAATGCTACCCAAGAATACGACATCAATCTTCTGGAAGGGGAGTTGGTGGCTGTGGTGGAACAGAAGGATCCACTGGGGAGTACAAGCAGGTGGCTTGTTGACACAGGAAGTAAGTTTTTTGCATGAAATGCACAGAACTACCACCTCTTTTCAAGTTGAGATTTTCCCAGGGGCCTCTCTGTGCTTCTCTAAACACAAATGTTTAGTGAGGATACATACAGATGACCTTGTTTCTTCTTTCTTTTTTATTCTTATCCAGTTATAAAAGGGTACGTGTATTCCTCCTTCTTAAAACCGTACAGTCCAGAGAAAGCACGGAAGGTGGACGCTGAGAACAGGTTCGGTGATGACGGTTTTGATAACATCAGCCTCTTTGTGTCCTCACGGCCAGCTAGTGACAGTGTCACAGGCACCCCGGAAAGTAGCATAAGTGACAGCAGCTCATCTCTTAGTGGTACATATGGAAAGTTCGAAACAAACGGCGCTGACGGTCACGGCTCTCGAGAGGCAGATGAGCAGGTGAGCATTTGAACCTTGATGTGACGCTGCTTGGCTGTTCAAATCATCAAAGATGTTCTCTCTAATAAATAGCGTTCTATCTTGCTGGGAGACTTGGTGGAAGAGTGTCAGCTTTGACAGCAAGGAGACCTCGCTCTATGCACACTTACTCTCTGTGCCCCTTCTTGCAAGGAATTTCATTCTCTGAGCCTGTTTTGTCAAATGAGGGAAAGAGGACCATAACTGCTACGTTGCACGCTTGATGCGAGGATTCGGGAAAATGTGTATGTGTATGTGTAAAGTACCCAGCCCAGAGTAGACACTCCGTAAATAGTAGTTGTCACTATTACTACCCAGCTGTCATGTACTTGGAGTGAAGCAAAGATGGTCTTTTTATACTCCTCCATCAGAGAAAAACAGTTCAATACTGAACAGATTGCCACCATAAGGAGCAGGTGGAAAACTGTCCATGATTCCTGTAAGAGCAGTATCTTCATTGAGCGATCTATATAATCGGCCATTTTTAATCTCTCGTCTAGTGCCATGTACGACCTACTGACGCCCTTAAGAATTACCTTTCTTGTGCTGCACCCATGCAGAGACTATGGGGATCACTCACACAATAAGTTAGCTATAATGTAGGGTTCCTTTCTACTACCTCAGAAAGTTTCAGTATATTTAACTGTCAATCCTCAAGTGGTGACCAACTAACTGCTTCTCTTTTTTAACTTGCTTTTTTCGTTAGTGGCTTTTACTAATTAATTTACATTTGCTTTTTATAAGGCTAATATATGTTATTTGTGAAAAGTTAAAATGGTGTAAAGACATACATAAATTAAAAGTAAAGATCTTTATTCCCTTCTAGCCAAACCCTACCCTTCAGAGACAATATTAGGGTTTATCTTTTCAGACATTCTCTGTGCATGTACAAACACTTTTATTTATACCAGTGGGAATGTGTATATGTTACATAATTTGCTTTTTTTTTCCTACTTAACAATGTATCTTAGACACAACAGTACCTAAATATCTACCTTATTCCCTAAAAAATTCTGAATAATAATTTATTTTGTGGATATATCATAATTTATGTAACTATTACCCTAATAAAAGACATTTAGAATATTTGGGGGGATTTTAAAATTTCAAATTATTTCAGCCAAGATACCTTGTTCATCAACTTTTGTGCACTTATATGAGTACATATGTGGGACAAATTCCTAAAAATATTGGAGGGTCAAAGGGTACATATATCTAAATTCTTGATAGACACTGCCATACTGCCCTTCAAAAATAGTTTATCTCTATTTAGTTTCTTTCATCAATGATACATTGGTTGTTGTCCAATTCATGACGAATTCTTTTTTTAAAAAAGATCTTTATTAAGGACTTACTTACATGCCATAAAACTCATCCATTTTAAGTGTATAATTCAATGACTTTTAGTATATTTACAGAGCTGTTCAACTATCACCCCAATCCAATTTTAGAACATTCCTTTCACCGCACCCCCCCCCAAAATTCTCTGTAGTCATTTGCAGTCTGTTCTCTTTCCCAGCCAGCCTCAGGAAATTACTAATTTACTTTCTTTCTCCATATATTTGACTTTTTTGTATATTTTGTATTAATGGAATCATGGAATCATACAATATGTAGTGCTTTGCAGCTGGCTTCTTTCACTTAGCATAATGGTTTTGAGAGTCATCCATGTTGTGGTATATATATGTACTTTGTTGCTTTTTATCACTTAATAGTATTTCATTCTATGGATATAGCATATTTTGTTTATCCATTCACTAGTTGATAGACATTTCAGGTAATTTCTATTATGAATAATGCTGCTATAAACATTTAGGTACAAGTCTTTGTGAGGATTTCATTTCTTTTGAATAGATACCTAGGAGTAGAATTGCTTGTTGATATGGTGAATTTGTGTTTGACTTTTTTAAAGAAACTGCCAGACTGTTTTTCAAAGTGACTGCACCATTTTACATACACACCAGCAATGCATGGGGGTTGTGGATTGCAGTTTCTCCACATCCTCACCTTATTGTCTTTTTTATTATGATGATAGTCACTCTAGTGGGTGCAAAGTAGTATCTCATTGGGGTTTTAATTTGCATTTGACTAATGCTGTTGAGTATCTTTCGTGTACTTATTTGACCATCCCTGCATTTTCTCTGGTGAAATGTCTATTCAAATATTTGCCCATTTTACAAATTGGGTCATTTTCCTTCTTATTATCCAATTGTAAGAGTTCTTTGAATACTTTGGATGCAAGTTCTTTATCAGATATAATTTGTAAAAATAATTTCTCCCAGTCATGACCGATTCTTAACTCATCTGGACATTACTATATGCTTCTATTACTCTTCTGTCTTGAAGTTTCAAAACACCGTTTTTCTATTACTTGTTCACTCTCTTAGTTTATTCAAGTTTCTAGAAAACAAAATTATATTGTAAAGCCAATAGATTAATGAAATTTTATCAGTAAAATCTATAGTTGGTATTAAATATCCTGGCAGACTTTGACTTATCCCAATAACCTAGAAGGACAGAAATTTGAGGACCAAATTTGTCAAGATACCCTAAAGCTGGCTTGATGTTGAGCTCTAGTTACTATTGACTCTACAGAGATTTTTGGAGTAAGTGCCACACTGAGGCTCTTTTGGCATGGGATTTGTAGTCTATTTCCTAACAGCAGCTACTGCAAAGTAATTCTCTTTGAGTAATCCTATCAATATGTTTCATGTGAATTAGGTCCATTAGAAGTATCCATTACCAAGAGAGGGGAAAAAAATGAGATAATTTTCTTTTGCTCAAAACAAAGTATATTGATAGTATCTCTTCATAGAGTGCTATTTGTTCTTTTCCTCTGAGTTTGGAACCAATTCAAAATAGACCCTGGTGTCAGGGACATACATATAAGCATTATTGCTAACAAAACTGGATTAGAAAATGCAGCTTAGATCAGTGGCCATGTAGGATCCCTGAATATTTTCCTGTGTTAAAATAATTGAAAATTGCAGGTCTCTCCTGTGTATGGACAAAGTCTGTCCAAGTAAATTTACTATGAGTTGAAGACAATGCACCTGTTAGAAACCCCAGTACAAGAGGGAAGAAAAGACTACATAGGACTGTTTCCCTTAATGTCTTAATCCCAGTCAATAGAGGTACATGGGCTAGTGGTTTTCAGACTTTTCCAGTTATGCAACTACGGTTCAGCCCTCGGAAACAGAAGGAAAACCTTATATGATCCTCCTAATCCTTATCAGAGGGCTGATGTTTTCATTCTGTTGACTCCTACAAAGTGTGGAGAAGAAAATGGTTAACCCCCACACTTGTGGTGTGACAATCTAATTGAACAATGAATGCATTATAGAAGTCCCTATAAGGTGACTGAAAAGTGGGAGTAAATTGTATCTTTTTTTGTGAACAGTGAGAATACATTGTATATTTTAATATGCACATTTGAGGTAACCTACAAAGCAATCTTCTGTGTGGCTATTTAGACTTCTGTTCTTGATTTTATCATCAGGAACATCAACTCAAACCTGTATTGATTTAACTGGATGACACTTTGAGTCACCATTTCTTCCCTATCCTACTGTGGCAGTAACACTTTTTTTTTTTTTTTGCTTTCTTCCAGAATTGAAATAGCATATTGCCATTGGTGTTGTAGGCTGTAATCTACTTTTATTGATGGTTCTAGTGGACCCTGACAAGAAGGTAGATGGGTAGCCTTGACCTATACCTGATATTCAGGAGGCATCACTGGGGTCCTAAAAATCAGTCATAAATAGGCAAGTTCAGACTGACTTCAGACTAGTGGCTCTGTGATTTTTATACTGAAGCTGAATTTTTAATGTGGACTCCAAGAATAAAAGGGATCTATGAATGGGCTTTGGACGGATCTATAAATCCCTTCAAATATGTTGGAAATTTTGTGTTTATGTGCATAATAATGCTAAAAGAAGTCCATAGCTTTCAACAGATTTTCAAAGGGAAATTATATTTAAATAGGTTAGAAACCACTCCTCTAGAGGCTTAACTTGCTTATCCATTCTCCCATCCACTCAAGGAAAAAAAAATGTTGGATTAAGAGCCTCCTGCATTTTCTAGAATGGTTCTAGTGGATCAGAAGTCTTATGGGCCAGGTGAAAATATAACTTATTATCTATAATGGGACACTTTTGTTAATGAAAGAGAATGTTTACTGGATGAGATTAACTCTGACAGGTATTACTGGGAGGTATGGTCACTCTACTATTTGGTGCCTACGTACCAATCCATTCAGATTCCTCCAGGCACATCCTTCACAGAAAGCATGGACTTTCTCTGAATGTTTTAGAAGCTCCCTAAATGATAATCCAGAGTCCCTTGTAAAATAATGGGGAGGAGGTAATGGATATTTGCAACATGGAAGTACTTATTTATACTAAAGGACTTAGTAATTTCTTTACTCACTACTTTATGATCTATCAAAAAATATTTAAAAAGCAAACAGATATGCATTCCTATTCTAATGTATTCTCCCCTTTTGCCCACCAAAGAGTAATGACATGATTTGTATTAGTTTTCACTGCCACATAACAAATTATCACAAACTAAATGGCTTAAAACAACATAAATGTATTATCTCACCATTTCCATGTTCAGAAGTCCAGGCACAGCTTAGCTGGGTGCTCTGCTTGGCATGTCACATCACTGCAATCCAGATGCTTGCTGGGCTGTGTTCCTTTCTGAAACTCTTGAGTTCTCTTCCAAGCCTGTGGTTGTTGGCAAAACTCAGTTCTTGGTCTAGTAGGACTGAGGCCTCCGTTTTCTTGCTGGCCATCAGCCAAGGACCACTTTCACTAACTGTAGGCTGCGCTCAGATGCCTGCCATGTGGCTATGTCTGCAGTTCACAACATGGCTGTTTGCTTCTTAAAAGCCAGCAGATGAGCATCTCTCTGTTTTTAAATTTCTCCCTCAGAAATGGCCTGAACTCTCTCTTAAAGGACAACCTGCTTATGTCAGGCACACTAAGCATAATCTTTGACTGACTCAAGGTCAGTGTATTAGGGACCTTATTATGTAGGACATGTTCAACAGGCAGTGCCCATCTTAGAGTTCTACCTACCACAGTATCTAAGATGCCTTGCTTGGTAAGCAAGGTATAGGACTAATGTGATGCAATCTTCAGCACTTCTCAAAGTGGACCAGGTTTAATAATGGCTAAACCCAATTTTAGAGGAAAGTTCAATGTCTGAGAATCAGTGCTGTTTCCTTTTTTTTTCACATAAATAATACTGAGGACATAATTTTTGAATTACAAACTTCTGAAAAGTTGTTTTGGCACTAATCCTAAATTCACTGTCTGGTCCTTCATCTTTACATGTTTCAACTACTTTTGATGCTAAAGCTACGTGTCTAATATGTCATTGTTTAGAAAGTGCTTCAAAAGCCATCAGGCTGTAACATAATGTATTTAAGTAGTCATTAAAATGATGCTTTAGAGAGCTATTTATCGACATGAAAAGATTGTCAAATATATTTTAAAGTAAAAAGCAGGCTGCAAAAATTATATATACTATAATTCTATGTTTATTGCCACTTCAGGTAGGTAGGTAGGTAGAAGGAAAAAAAGGAAGAAGAGAAGGAACAAGGGAAGGAAGGAAGGAAGGAAGAAAGGAAGGGAGGAAAAAAGGGAAGAAAAGCAAGATATTAATGGCAGTTGGGTGATTTCTTCTTACCTTTATTTAAAATCATTTCTTTATGAGGAGAAAAAAAATTTAAAAAAAAATAAATAAAATCATTTCTTTATAAAAATTACTTGTAACAAAACATAATTGATCACTGAATAATGTGAAAGCTTGCTCATTTTTCATGCAATATAACTATCTTGGCTTTCTGAACTACATATGATATAATATGGTAAATACAGGTTTTATAGCTAAATTTTTAGTTTTGGAAGGGAAGATTAAAATATATTATTATTTTTGTTGTTAATTGAAGAACTGGGATGAAATCGATAAAATGAGATTCAGTGAAGACAGCTAGTGTGGCTCACTAAGGGAGGAATAATTAAGTGCACAAATATAGAATAAGGGAATACTGAACTGGCAATGTTACTACAGGGAGAGATCTGGTGGTTATAAACAGTGGGTAATAAATTGAGTAGGAGTCAATAATACAATACAGAGTGTTATTTAAAAAAAGTTAATGCCATAGAGAACTGGGTTGTATTCACGAACTGTTGTACATAAAACGAGCCAGAGCTTTACAGAGTGCAAAGAAGCAATGAATAAAATATATTTTAATAAATGCTGAGGAAAAAGGGAGAAGGATCAGATGTTTATGGCTTAAATTAATAACATTTAATTAATGTATCTGGACCAAAACATTAACATTGAAGGTCAGAAAGATACAGCCTAGAACAATTAAAGTATTCCAAAAAATGAGAAATTCTTCAGCTTTTATGTGTAACAGCCTGAAAACTTCCAACTTGTAGTCTAATGTTATCAACTGCGGTCTCTTTAAAAGTGGACTTAGTTCCATTTTGAGTATCTATCTTATGTTAAATGGGAGGCATAAACATATAAAACTGAAATATGCTCATCCTACATTAATTTTGGGCCATGATCACTTAAAGTATTTAAAGTATATAATTTTCTCCTTTAAATTTACAATTTCATGAGAATTTATATTTAGTGTTTAAAATATACGCTCTGCTGTAATTTCATACCAAATAGATTTTTTAAAAGACTTATTTGCCCGGGGCAGGGAGGTGGGGGACAGTGAGCATGAGTTGGAGGAGGGGCAGGGAGAGGGAGAGAGAGAACCTCCAGCAGATTCCCTGCTTAGCATGGAACCAGCTACGGAGCTCAATCCCATGACACTGAGGTCATGACCTGAGCCGAAATCAAGAGTCGGATTTCGCTTAACCAACTGAGCCACCCCAGCACTCCTCATACCAAATAGATTTAAGTGAAGATTTTATTTCCCTTTGAGAGAATATGTGCTGAAGTGAAAAAGCACCACAAATATTTAGGAATCATATATAACTCAACCTACTAAACAATCTATAGCTGTGTTGGCAATGCATATATGTTGTGTATTAAAATTATAAAAGTTGGCTAGTAACTCCTAACATGGGCTCTTACAGATAATCAGAAACTGTATTATGGCGCATTTTATTCCTGAAAGCTTTTGCCCACCAAATCCTCCATTCTGCTCTTGTGAATCTAATCAATGTCTTCATTTTCTAATCAACAACAGAAAGATCAGCAGCAACATATTAGAGACCTCAGTCCCTTTCCACAAGAATATACTCTGCACAACCTTTCTAGAACAAGAGTTTGCTTCCTAAAGTAGTATGAGAAATGGACCAAGCACAGGATTTGGAGTTAGAAGATATAGTCCTAGCAGCATGAACTATATGACTAAAGCATGTTACTTTTCCAAGTCACAACTCACAGAGTTGTTGAGGATAAAGCACATTGGACATGGAAACTGTCACAAGCATAGAAAAGATGCTGCCACCCCATTGCTCAAGAATTTATAGCACCTTCCTTTTTGTTTTCTTCCTTCTTATTTTTTTAAAATTTTGAAGATTTTGTTTATTTATTTGAGAGAGAGAGAGCGCATGAGTCAGAGGTAGGGGCAGAGGGAGAGAGAGAATCCTCAAGCAGACTCCTGTCAAGCAGAGAGCCTGATGCGGGGCTCGATCCCAGGACCTTGAGAAAATGACCTGAGCCAAAGGCAGATGCTTAACCGACTGAGCCACCCAGGCACCCCTCTTCTTAAATTTTTAAATTACAAAATAATCCATGCCCAACAATATGTCTTGTGTGTATCTTGTATGATGCAAGGTTATCTCTTGTATGTTCTTCTGTGATATCCAAGACTTTCAGCCAAACTTTTAAGTCAAATTAACATATATCTGAATTTGTACTGTGTACCACCATGTGGTCAGTGGAGAAAAGTTTTAATGTTCCTCTTTTTTTTTTCAGGTAAGCTTTGCACCTAACCTGGGGCTTGAACTCATAGCCCTGAGATCAAGAGTCCCATGCTCTATTGACTAAGTCAACCGGGCACCTCATAAATGCTCCTCTTTGAGGTGGAGGAGATGTTGAGAGTTGTTGAGATGATATAAAATCAGTGATATCAAAATTTCATCTAAAGTTAAATAACAGTTCAACATCTACAGAACAACTTTAACTATATAGTGCCCTCCCCACATTCCCCAGTCTCTTTTCTTGCTCAGTGAAGTCATCTTATTTCTTACCATTTCCTTTTAACATTGACCCTCAATTTTGAGAAAGTTAATCTGCTTGCCTTTCCCATATACTGTTTGCATTCTATGTACCCTGGAATATGACATATCCACCCCCTTTATCAACTTTGTGACCCATACAGGGTTACCTCTTTCAAAAACCAGCTCACATATATCACTTATGTGTGTAGGGTGTTTTTTGGTGTGTGTGTGTGTGTGTGTGTGTATACACCTTTTGGGGACACATTTTCTCCCTAGTTGGGTTGTAAGTTCTTTGATAATATAATATCTGGCACTTGACAGGTACTTAATAAATTTTGATTAAATGAATAAATGAATAAAATGTTAGTCAATTGCTTAATTTTATGATATAACTAAACATTTCTGTTATCAGTCTTAACGATTTTAGTGGAAGAGGGACTAAACACTTAGGGGCTTCTTACGCACCTAATATTCTGAAGTATTCTTTTGAGGTTAGAGAAAAAATCTTCTGACTGAAGCATGTTTTATTAATTTCTTCTAGGCCACTTAAAATAATTTAAAAATTATAAATTTAATGTATTGTCATTATAAAGGTTTAAAAAATAAGAAGTAAAAGGAAAATCTGGGCACCTGGGTGGCTCAGATGGTTAAGCGTCTGCCTTCGACTCAGGTCATGATCTCAGGGTCCGGGGATCGAGTCCCGCATCGGGCTCCCTGCTCCTTGGGAGCCTGCTTCTCCCTCTGCCTTTCTCTCTCGCTCTGTCTCTCATGAATAAAAAAAAAAAAATCTTAAAAAAAAAAATTAAAAAAAAATGAAAATCATCTCTAATTCTACCATTCAAAGAAACTAACACTATTAAACTTATATTGTACATCTGATTTGATACCTTTTTTGGGGGGGGGCTTACTATTTCATCATAAGCATTTGCCCATGCTATTAGTCTCAAAAAACAGCATTTCTAATGACTACAAATTTCCTTACTGTAAAGGTCTAGAATAGACTTAATTATTCTCCTCTTACTGAACACTTAGGGTTATTCCCATTTCCCTCTCACTTTTCACCTTGTGAATGGATAGTGTGGTAATATTAATAAGTAAAAATCTGCGAATGTTTCTATTTCTGTAGGAGAGATTTTTAAATTTTTTTTAAGATTTTATTTATTTGATAGATAGTGAGAGAGAGCACGAACAGGGGGAAGAGGGAGAAGCAGGCTCCCTGCTGAGCAGAGAACCTGACGTGGGGCTCCATCCCAGGGTCCTGGGATCATGACCTGTGCCGAAGGCAGACACCTAACCAACTGAGCCACACAGGAACCCCTGAAGGAGAGATTCTTAAAGAGAATAAAAACAAACAAATAAAAAATTAACATTTTAAAGTCTTTTAGGGGCGCCTGGCTGGCTCAGTCAGTAGAGCATGCAACTCTTGATCTCAGGGTCTTGAGTTCAAGCACCACATTGTGTGTGGAGCTTACGGACAAAAAAACATAAATAAAAAATAATCTTTTAATAGAAACTGCCAGATTGCCTTCAAGCATGGGCAGTTTAGACTCCTCCCCCCAGAACAATAAGAATGCCTATTGAACTGTATTCTCATCTGGGTCATGTTTTAGCAAAATAAATCCAACAGAAAGAACTGGGGAATGTGACTTTGAAAAAAATGAAAACTTAGCATTCTTTCTAAAAGCTTGGATATCTTTATTATGTTTGTCTAAATATTTAAGTTCTGCTTCCAATAATGTCATTTGTTTCTTTGTCTAGATTTTCTATGCAGTTCATGCCTTTCAAGCACGAAGTGACCATGAACTCAGCCTTCAGGAATATCAAAGAGTCCACATACTCCGATTTTGTGACCTAAGTGGCAATAAAGAGTGGTGGTTAGCTGAAGCTCAGGGGCAGAAAGGATATGTGCCAGCTAACTACCTTGGCAAGATGACTTATGCTTAAGAAAAGAAGCCCCTGACTTTTGTTTTCTGGCAAGTTATTGACTACCTCATAAAACTTACATTACAAAATGTTGGTCTAGAAGTCAAGAAACCTCCAAACTATATGGAACTGATTCTGTATCAAGTTTTAAGGAAGACTGTGCTTCCTAACAAGATTATTTCAAAATGTATTTTGAAGAATACATGTTGAGGGAAATACTTTGAACAAACAGAAACAGCAAAACAAATAGCTCAAGCTCAAAAAACAGACCGCTCAAGCTCCAACAATCAACTACTTAAACGTGGAGATCTTTGAAAGGGTAAACGTGTTCTTTATCAACATGAAAAGTTGGACCTAAGGATAAGATTTTTTCCATTTACTTTATTACATATTTTGCCTCAAATACGTTTTTTTCTGTTTCTCTTATTCTCTCTTTTGCATATGTGTGCACATATATATTCACATACATATAATCATATTCATTATATGGTTTATACATATATATGTATATCATATAGATTATATACATATATGCATAAACCAGGGAGTATACTAAAAACACATAAGAATAGGAATTAACAGCCAACTAGAAGTCTTTGATGTGGAATATCTCTTTAATATAAGTTTTGAATGAAAAAAAACCTGAATAACATAGTATCTAACATTTACTGAATGCATACTACATGCCAGAAATTGTTCTAAGTGCTTTATATGTGGTAATTTATTTGATACTCACAACATTATGATGAAACTGTGGCCCAGAGAGGTGAAGTAATTCAGCCGAAGTCACACTGCCAGTAAGTGATTGGGCTGGACTCAAACCTAGGTATGGTTCTGGGGTGCATACTCTTAACCACTATGCTGTACTAACCCTCCAGGAAAGTATACATTTGCTATCAGCAAAGCACCTAGTGATACAAACAATGACCATTTTTCTCTCAGGTCTGTATTTAAGTATTGAGAAGTTTTTCAAAATCAAGGGCTACAAGAACTTGATGATGTTAGTCTAGAGAAAATGAAGTAACTAGGTTTATTATTTTTATTTTTTTGTTTAAACATTTTTTTAAAGTATAATTGCTTAAAAATGATCCTGCAGGATCGCTAATGTTACTTGAATGAGGAAATATTTTTGGATCACTCAATCATTTGGATAATGAATGGGGAATGTGTGTTCCATGTACTGAGCCAAGATGTAAATATTTTTAGTTGCTGATTTGTACTTAGACAAGGCAGGCATTAAGGATAACATTTGCTGAAACACAATGTCCTGGGACACTGAACTTTAATTTGGGAATAGTTCAAAACTGTCCCCTAAGATGTCAGGCATATTTTGCCAAGACATTTTATTGACCTGTAGATGCTTCTTTAGAACAGTAAAAAGATTAAATTTGACTTAGTGGTTTCCTTTAAAAACCAAAATAATGTGGACTTACTTACATTGCTCACATAGAACCTGCTAATATGACATGAGATTGTAAGATTTGATTGTTATTTTGAGAGATTTCATCTCTATAATGTATATTGTTACATATATTACTGAGGAATACAAATAACAAAATGAAGAGTGCTTTTCAGATGGCTGTTTAATGTATGTATATGACATGTACAACCCTAGAAATTCGTAAGACATCTACATGACAAAAAATTTGCATTTTATAATGTTGTTCCTGAAATACTTAAACTAAAGATGATTTTATAAGGTTCTAATGGTAAGTTGTTTTTGCATAACATTTTCTCGTTTTGAGTTTGGATACCAAAAGAGGATTCTCTTTTTTGGATATACAGGGATTTTTTATGTCTTTTAAAGAGTGCCTTGTACCCAATGATGAAATTCCAGTTTGCTTAGGGTAAAGCAAAAGGAAATCTAAACTTGCAACTTGTGGTAATTATGAATATGCCCAACAAACTAGTGGGAAAATTATATATATATTAAATATAATTTATTTTATATTTAGTATATATTACTATAATTATATATTACTGTAATATACTGTATATTATATACTGTATATTACTGTATACATGTATATAATACTGTTACATATATAACAATATATATTATGTAAATTTAAATTAACCATGACCTAATGCTCCCCGCAAAATGAAAAATTGTATAAGTAGTACATACCTACTTTTCTGGCTGAAATAAGTGACCAGATGTATATGAGAAGCTTCGTCTACTTGTGTGGTCCTAGGATTGATGCTTCCTGTCTGACCTTTTTAGAAACCACACCAGTAAAGTCATAGCTGCAGTTGGCAGCTGAGCAAGTATTGTAATGAAGCCACCTACTGCAGCCCCTCACTATTGTGATGAACATACATTACTATAAAACTATGTTGTTGCCATTTTAAAAATACACCTACGTTTCATATGCCACTTAGGCTTTATTTTTTTTTTAAACATTATGCAATACCTTCATTTTCTTAGTATGTTGTTTAAAATCAAGTAATTATAATTTGGAGGTCAGACATTATTTTGTTGGGCCCAGGGGAAATAAAATTCAAAGATAATTAGGATGTTTGTAAGTCTTTAAGAAGTTTAAAAAGATAAAATTATTGGTGACATCATTATAATTAAGACATTAAGAAAAAATTATTTCTTTATATTTTAAAATTTAAATGTTATTGTACAGTATAGAATTCTCTGAAATGGGTATTTTTGCCAAAAATGAAGGAGAAATTTTTGTGGCTGTTTTTCTTTGTAAAACAAATAAACAAGTATATGTACACATTTTATTTAGTATTTATTTTTAAACACAGATGCTCTAACCTAATATTATACATAATACTGTTTGAAAATTATAAAAAATTCAGTAATATAAAATTACCATGGGTACTTAAATCATGTGAAAAAGTCACAAAGCTACTATCTGAACATTCTTTGTATTTTAGAAAAATATTCTTTTAGTATTCATTAGTATAAAATAATTCTATGAAGATTGAGCTGTGCAGAAGAGATATAATATACATTGTTAATCATACAAATGCAGCATTACATGAAATACTCTAAGTGCTGATATAGTCCATATTTTGCCTAAAATAAAATTTGGACTTTTAGAGATGGCTCATAAGTGCCTGTCACTATTTGTGATGAATAGTTCAGATGATTTACAAATATTAGTGTTTTTATTACTGAAACATGAAATTGAAAACTCTTCACTTTTCCCATAAGCTTCTTAGATTTTTGTCTATTGCAAAACCCTCTCAGAGCCATGTGAATAGAGATGAAATTATTTATATTCTAAGATGGCAAGAAAACTACTTTATTGAAATCCTATTTGTCATAACTGGCTTCTTAAGGTACTCAACGTATTCCAATACTTAATACGTCTAGCCCTCACAACATTCAAGCCTAATTAGACATATAAATTTACATTACAGTTGATGAAATAATTAAATTTCATTGACTGGAAGGACACTAGACTTTACATTCTCTGGGGAAATACTTCAATTTATAGAATGTTACTATTTTTAAAGTCTAACTTTTTCTGTTACCACCCTCTTCCTATACACACTAAATAATATATATAAAAACTCAGTCATTAAATTATCTGTGATCTATAAAATCATCCAATATAATGCATCTTCACTCCAGGACTACTAGAATTCCAGTTGAGCCTCTGTAGGGCAGCTACTGTTTTCCCCATATTATGCTCTCAATACAGGCAAGATTTGCTTCAGTTTTTTAGGAAAACAAGTCACACTTCAGCATATACTGGAATGAGATGTTCTTGTTCAAAAATCTAGGGGGTGTATTCTTAGTAAAGTTTATCTTACTTTAAAAGAAAACAATACTATGGTATGTAAATGTATTTATGGCTTTTTCTAATTGCTTATATAATTTTTATAATTACTGCATTAATATAGTTTTTATAAAAGGATACATTTTCTATATAACCTATGATCATCACAATATAATTTATAATCTCAGTTACTAATAAACAGTACTACCACATCCTTGTTAAGCATCAGAATCGGAAACCTAACCTTAGAATATCAGATGCCTTCCATTTTTATCTCATTAATTATCATCTATGTTTTATAGAGGAGGAAACCAAAGATCACACAGCTCATACATGGAGAGACTGGGATTCAAAAGCGGGTCTTCTGACTTTAAGTCAGTGTTCTTTTAGTGTTGGGTTTTTTGTTTTGTTTTGTTTTTTAATCACTAAAATCCAACAGAAAGCACAATATGCAAAAGGTGATACTGGCCAAATTTCTACTAAAGTAGGATTTGAGCTTACAGTCCTAAAAGCCTACCTTGGCTCACCTACTTATCTGTCTATTCATTCATTGGCATCATGTTTATTGAGAGCTGCAGTGGGAATACAATGGTGTGCAAATCAAACAATTCCCTGCCCTCATTCAACTTACATTCTATTGGGGGGAAAAAAACCTATGCATAACAAAATAAATGATAAATACTATTAATACTACTTTCATCACATGTTCAGTTAAAAAGCTTTGTAGTTCACGTAAGTATGGAAAAATCAAGGTCTAAGATCTACCTGAAGATAAACTCTAATACAAAAGTACCTGTATAAAATACCAAACTGAATTATATACATTACTAGATGGATGCATACTTTCATATGTACAGATTCCTAAAAAGTCTTCTAACTTTTCTGAAGTACCATAGAAATTAAAAGTTGCTTCTCTTCTCAACTCTGTCCAGGACATATGTTCTAGGATGGGATAAAATTTTCCACTTCAAGTGGCAATGTGCAAACTGTGCGTTACTGCTTTAATTTCTTGTAGGTACTGAGGTCACATGAACTGTTAGTTCTTGAGCTGAGTTTGTATCAGATCATTTTGTCCAGTTTAGTCCAAACTGGCCCTGAACTATAAACAAATAATGATGATTTTATGGGTTGTTTTTGGCCTTTTGACCCTAAAGGGGATTTGAGGTTCATGCCAAATGATGTTTAATCAACAGAAATCTTTGTTTCTCAAAACAGAAACATCTGTAGGCAGATTTTAATCATGTAAATAGATGTTTACCCCACATGCAAGTAATGGGATTATCTCAATCCTGAATTCTATTTTACTATGAATAATTTAGTGTCATTGTTTAAGAGTAGTTTAAAAAAGTATCTTTCCTTAGAAAAAGAGCAAGTTTGTTTAAAAAGCTTTATCTTCACGGAAATCTTTTACCAATATATTTTAGAAGATGTTAGAAAAATTTAGGGATTAAAGGAAAGGGTTTGAGATTAGAGGTTTATAAAGATTCAGTAGCACACATCAAAGTTGAAGGAATAAATTTGCTGCTCATAGTCTAATGAATGTAGCAATTTTTTGGACTTCTAGTTTCTGGATGAAATGAGGTATCTGTGAAGTACAAAATGGCTGTTGCATTTTGCTTGTGAGTACTAAATTGTTTATCTGGTCCAGAAAACCTCATATCTTCTGTCAGAAACTATATGTAAAACAATGATAGGCTAATTTGTTAATTTACAAATGAGGCTACGACTCAGACCCCTCACATTTTGTTTTAACAATGTACACACACATACTTGGAAACAATTTCAAGATTTAATCATGATACAGGAGCTTCTTTTATACGAAGTTAACTAAAATTAAAACTATAACACTTTTGGGCAGTAAAAATAAAGCAGCCCCCGTCCCCTTTTTTTCCCATGGTATAGGAAGAAGCTATCAGCATGTAAACAACTCAGAAATTAATCCATCCACAAAAATTCTTGGAATGGGTATTTTGCTCATGAATTCTCAGGAATGTGGAAAACCAGGATAAATCAAAATTCAACATTTATTAGGTACATTCTATGTGCATTCGTTAGACTAGCAATGTGAGGAAAAGTAGGCAATGGGAGAAAAGTACTGTATCATGGGAGTTCATAATCTATTGGAAGACATAGATCCCTAAATAACTGATATGAAGTAATTTAAAAAAAGGTAAAGATATAATACAGAAATATGAGAAATCAATTATATAAAATTCATTTTGAAAATGGGGAGATGAAATATTTGGGGGGAGAGGGAGAATCAATTGAAATGAGGCCAAGGACTAACACAGAATATGAGGAATAGTGGGGAGAATGTAGAAAACTTTATATTGGGTCATTCCTGCCACCTTGTAAGGCACCTTATTCAGTAGGATTAATTCTTGGGGCTTTACTAGAAGATGAACTATTTCTTTTTTTAAAAATTCATGTATGCTACCAGTCTCTTGGGATTCCAGAAGTTCTTATCAAGAATTAATCATTTTAATCATTGTTTTCACACACTATGGAGACTGTTAAAATAAAAATGTTAAACAGACTTACAAGATTCAAATCTTAAAAAATTTCCAAATTTTGGGGCACCTGGGTGGCTCAGTTGTTAAGCGTCTGCCTTCGGCTCAGGTCATGATCCCAGGGTCCTGGGATCAAGCCCCACGCTGGGCTCCCTGCTCCGCAGGAAGCCTGTTCTCCCTCTCCCACTCCCCCTGCTTGTGTTCCCTCTCTTGCTGTGTCTCTCTGTGTCAAATAAATAAATAAAATCTTAAAAAAAAAAAAAAAAAGATCTCCAAATTTTGCTTAAAAACATTTAGCATTTTAAGGTAAGAAATAATAGAAATTCCATTGTGAAGATTTTTATTAAATTATAGTATATTACAGTTTATGTCCTAATAATAAAATTTTAGGGTAATGTGATATAAAAACCTACTTGGCCACATTACTTCTTGAGTTTCTTCTGGGCAGCTTTCTTCTTGACCATCTGTAATCGCTTCATGGCATTGAGCTGTGATTCTTGTGAAGTTGGACCTTTAAGGGATGCTGACGGAGAGCTGCTTGATTCTGAAGTGGTTTTGCTAGTGGTACTTCCACTAGGCCCTGATGTCCCACTATTTCCATTCCCACTGAGCTGGCTGGTGTTTCCTGGAACTAAACTACTTGGACTAGGAAGACCCACTTTGCTAACATTGTCACAACTAACAGAGCGACTAAGGCCAGTTTTGCCCAAAGTTAGAGGTGGAGGTGGTTTCAATGGTACAGCGGGTGCAGTGCTGTTACTGGAACCTATTTTGGAACCTATTCCACCTTTAGATGATGTTGCCAGACCAGTTAAGCCCACAGGCTTCTGGTTAGTTGATGAGGTAGCAGGTTTCCCACTGTTGTTTTGAGTTGTTGAACTCAATTTTGCTGTTGATGGACCAGCAGAGGAATTTTTAGCTGCAAAAGCTGCCCATCCAGTTAGGCCACTAGTTACTGAAGAGGAAACACTGGTACTAGAAGAATTTCCTGAAATAGCTGTGGAGGTCTAAAAAAAAAAATAGGATTAATATTGCTTCAGAGCCAAATGTAATTAACAATATAATATCTTAAATATATAACAAGTTGAATTGGACTTTTTATACAAAAGTAATGACTTGGGAAATTTAAATCATACCACTAAAATTAAGTTCTTATGAAACTGATCTGAAAAAACACAAGTAATAACACTTATCCATAGCTAATGGATGCTATCACTTCCAAAGCAGAAATTCTGGAATGTCATATTCTTGTTCTAATGATTCCAAAAAAGAAATGTATGAAATTCCTTTTTGGGAATTGCTTTTAGATTCAGTTACAAGCTCTCTCAGAAAATCAGATTTAATGCTTTAACTTGTTATTCAACCAAAAAAGGTATTACCTAGTTCAATAAAGCACCTAATTCTTTACACCTTGCTCCAAATGGCTTGTCAATTATTTCAAAAATAGAATCCGCTCTTAATGGACAAAAATGCTCGTACCCAGGACATTTAGAAGATGTCTGAGATAAACAGATTCATGTGATAATTATTTATTGAGTGAATGAACGTGTCAGATTCTCAATCCATTTTTTAAAAAAATTTTGAGCAAATAGCTCCTGCAGTGCAAAATATATACAGATGTGCAATGTTAACTATTTGGAATTGTACAGCTCCGGTGATATATTAAAAAGGTTTCGTAACTTTATTTTCACAATTTGTTTAAGGTTTCTACTAAACTATCACACAAGAGATCCCTGCTTCTGTATAAAGTATTTTATCAATTGCCTCATAAGCTGCACAGTGACATTTTAAGTAGGCCTAACTCACTCCCAGAGGAATTTCTTAAAGATATAACACCTTAGTTTTTCTAATTAACTTCCTTGGCCAGTCAAAAGCAACAGTGATACCAATGTCATTATACAAATAAATATTGCTTTTATTCACATGAGAACAAATTTTTTTCACCTTCACATTAGGCAAAATTATGTTTTGTTCAAATTAATTATAAATTTAACTTCTCACCAGCACTCTTTCTACCTTTATATTCTTAAGATTCACAAAAGTGTTAAATTTACATAGAGGTAAAAGATTAAATCTTACAAATAGTATTTTACTTAAAAATACAGTAATTACCATGTCTAAAATACATGCAGTTGTACTTCAGACCTGAACTCTGGGAGAGTTGGTAAAAACACAAAGTAGCCTTCAATACTGTTGGCATGTAAAAATTTTTTAAAATTTATTTATTTTTAAAATATTTTATTTATTTATTTGAGAGAGCAAGAGTGAGAGAGATCACAGAGGGAAAGGAAGAGGGAGAAGCAGACTCGCCGCTGAGCAGAGAGCCTGATGTGGGGCTCGATCCCAGAACCCTGAGATCATGACCTGAGCCGAAGGCAGACACTTAACCAACTGAGCCACTCAGGCGCCCCTATTTATTTATTTTAGAGAGAGAGAGGAGAGAGACAGAAAGAGGGGGAGGGGCAGAGGGAGAGGGAGAAACCTCAAGCAGACTCCCTGATGAGTGCAGAGCCCAATGAAGGCTTGATCTCAGGACCCTGAGATCATGACCTGAGCTGAAATCAAGAGTCGGCCACTTAACCAACTGAGCCACTCAGGTGCCCCTGCATATAAACATTTTTAACCAATGTGAAAAGTAATCAGAATAGAGTGCTGAGATATTTATTTCATAAGAGGAAAAGTCCAGATTTTTGCTCACATACTCTGAAAATTAGAATTTTTTTTTTTTTTTTTTTTTTTACAGTAACATCATCCAGTAACTCTCTCATAAGGTTATTCAGAGAAGATAAACCACACATAAGTTATAAATTCCTAGAGGAATGCACACAGGTAATGAGAAAAAGTTAAATGAAGCAAAAAGGACAGAAGTGTAGTAAAACTTTTAATTTTCAGTTATAAAAGATCTAATTTTTTTCCTTTTCTATTAAACACAAAACTGTCTGCCATATGGCTAAATGATCTTTCAACAAACTTTACAAAAGAAAACCCATCTGAAGGAAGTAAAAAGACCAACACTTAAGAAGTACAAACAGAAAGCAAGTTCTCTGTGTATAGCATTTTAGTTTAATGGCTTGCTATTAGTGGTATTGCTTTTCAACAGAATGACAGATGGTTTATAATGCTATTAGGACAGGAAAAAGTAAAATAACACAAACAATGGAGACCAAGTGATTTCTTAGTATTTCAGTATAGATAATAAATTTCTCAGCTATTTCTCAATTTTTAACTATTAATATTTTCTTGCCCACTATCCTTGTTAGAAAGCCATTTGCTTTTTAATATGTGAAAGGAAACAAATTTTTTCCATAGTAAAAATGTGTTCACTTTCATCATAAGAACAACAAAATTTCTAAATCAGAATAAACATGACAGCCAAGGCCTTAACTTAGTTTCCATAAAATGATTTCATGTTGGATTTCTTAAAATTAAACTTTAGTAGTAACAAGTTGGTATAATAATCTACTTAAAAGAGATTTAAGTATAAAATACAGCAACTCTAATTACTTTCAATAAATTATTCTCCCTCTATTCCAACTTGCTAAGTTTTTATATGGCAAATATGGATATCCTTTGGATATTAACTCTTTCCTGGCAAATTAAGTTTAAAAATGATCTGCGAATAAAATTATCAGTATCTTTCTCAGAGTACTTTACATTCACAATCTTTTTTTTTTTTTTTTTTAGATTTATTTATTTGAGAGAGAGTGAGACAGAGAGAGCAGGGGAGGTGGAGGGAGGGGGAGAGCGAGAATCTAGATCAGACTCCTTGCTGAACACAGAGTCCAGTGCAGGACTCATTCCCACAACCCTGAGATCAGGACCTGAACCAAAATCAAGAGTTGGATGCTTAGCCAACTGGGCCACCCAAGCACTCCTTTACATTCATATTCTTTATCATCACAGCAAGGTTCTTGAACTTTGCTACTTATAGTCACTAGGACAGGGTAATATCTAGAATTTTCTAGGATCAACCTTTGAGAATTTGGGGCTAATATTTTTTCTACCATCTTTAGTACTCTGTTTAAAACTGGAATGTGTAACTCAGTAAAAATATTGTTTTTGTTATAAAATTAGGTTAGAAAAATATTTTATTCCATGATATCAAAATGCCAGATATTAATAATAATGTAGTGTGATTTCAAGGATTCAAAACTAAGAATGAGAAAGGTGACACTTTCACTAGATAATCTGGTCCTTTTGTATAAGAAGTAGGTACCATGAAAGTTCATGATAATGAAGGAAAAAAGACAAAAGTAGAAAACTTCTTCAATAGCCAATAAGCAGAGAGAAAAAAATGCTACAAGGCCAATCAGCACAAGTTATGTGAGAAGCAAAACTGCTGCTACTGAGGGCAGTTACTTAGAATTTAAACAAAATTCCCGATTGGAGGCAAGTGTCTGACTACATAGAAATGGTAAAGAATACCACCCCGGAATGCTTACAGAGAATCTTTTCTAACTGTGACAAAAAGAGAAATAACAGAGTTAGATATTAAATAATTATATAAATGTTCCCTTTCTATCTAATGGAATAGTAATGCAGTCTTTTCCCAACATATGGACATTTAGCATATAAAGTTCCTCATCAATATTTTTTTCAAGTAAGTATTTTTGAGTCAACTAAATTAAAATCCAATCTTAGATAAAAATGGAATGTACTGTACCTTGACCTCTGTTCTCTTAAATGCTTGAAAAGCTGTCTCTTGTTTGAGTTTAGTTTCTGGTTTCTTAACCAATGGATCTTTGACAGCTGGAGCTACAGACACAACTGTGGGGGCTGGTTTCTGAGGTGGTTTCTGAGTTTTTTGAGCCTGTAAAAATCAGTGAATTAAATTAGATACAAAATCTTAAATGAATGCACAATAAAAGACAATAAAAATCTGTCACGGACTACTCGTCTAACTGAAATACAGTTGAACATTTAAAAAATATTGTGGTGACACTGAAAATATAGATTCTTGACCAAATTATTTTTATCATCATCCTATGAATGGTTTTACAGATTTTATTCATTTCTAAACAGTAAAGATAATATTAAGCTTTAGAAATCATGCAGATTAGGTTGATTAAATACATTTTAACAAGACAAACCAAACTGTTTCTTTTAAAAAAGGAAAATCACAAATTATTTGCAACCAGTTAGCTTTACTTGTACTGAGTGCATTTATTTATTGTGGTTGGTCAAAGACTTAGGAGTTTTCTTCTTGATGTTCAGGTACAAATCCCTAAGTAACTGAGGGTGAGTTAAAAGGTAGTTCAGATCAATTATATGATTTCAAATACCAAACGTGGATAAAAACTATTGGTGACAAATGGTGTATCCTTTTGAGGTTTTCCACACTGCAGAAGTAGGCATGCTAAACTCTTCGAGAAAGTCCACAAATACAATTTTCTATGTTATTAAAGAGGAATCTGTATCCACTGTTCCTTTATAAGCATTTTCAGTTTTATTTTGACCAATAATTGAGTTTTTTCCTTTATTTTATAACTTTGTATTCTCTTCTGAACTCTAATCATTTTTCAGATTATTAGTGTTTTCCAGGTAAATAAGCATAACTACATAAACAGTATAGTGCAGTGTCTGAAAGCACAGTTTTTAGAGTCAAACAGATATAGGATTAAAACCCAGCTCAACTACTTCCTTAGCTATGTTACCACAGGTAAAATATGTAAATCTCTAAAATCATCATTCTCTTCATCTGCAATATGGGGATAAGACCACCTGTTTCTAAGGTGGGTTATGAGGATGAATTATGATTACACAAATGTCTAGTATAGTGTCTGGCACATGTTGAGTGCAGACAGTAATAGTTTTTATTTATTCAACACCATCATTTATATAGGATAAGAAAACTGAATCTGGAAGAACCCATACATACTGGATGGGGAAAGATGCTCCCAGCCAGTCCATTGTCTTTGACAATCCTAATAAGACCATGCAGGACTTTATCAGGAAATTTATTAATAATCTGTTCCCATTTCTGGAAATTTCAATGCAGTCTTTTTGTCTGGACTTTCTTGTGCAATCCTCTTGTGCTACGGTTTGCTGTACTATATAATTTTGGTCCTTAAGTTTCAATTCAACCCATTTTTTGTATTACATTTTTTCCATATGAAAGTATACCTACTTTCAAACATCACTTACAAAGAAACATTCAGACCAAGAATATTATTAAGGATGCTAGAACACTTACCTGTGGTAAAATATCTCTTACCAGCAGGAAAGGAGGACCATCTTATCCTCTACTGCAAAACCATGTTATGAGAATGCAGCCCTCAGAGTAAATCAGAAATACATGGTTCCATAACCACGGCTTTCAATCATACACTTCCTTCAACCCACATCTACTATTTCAGAGGTTAGATCTGAAGACTGGCTTAACTTACACGGCGTCAGCAGATGAAGATTCCTTACAACGAAGCCAAGAAAGGGCCTTTGGATCTTCTTCTGCTTCTTCTACATCACCTAGCCATCTTATGAGTGGAGTAAGAAATACCCAGAACCCTTGGTCCTTTGCTGGTAATACTAGTTTTGGGATTTAGATATTATTACTGACTTGGTTCTGCCCAACAAAGGTATATAATTTTTCATTGGGTGACTACATTGCAGAATGTATGAAATCTCCCACTCAAGGCAATAATTGCCAGTATGACAGCAATCAAAAATACCACATATTTCTAAACGCTCCTGAGTAGGTATGTTATTACTTTAGATTGAAAACCACTGCAATAAGTCATAGGAGTCTCTGACTTAGTGCTGGGGCAAAACCCATTACCTGGTAAAGAGAACATTATAGAACTGAAGAATGATGTTGGAGCCTGCCACACTACCACATTCTTAACTAGGTCTTCCTATAATAATGTGTACTGCCGAACCTGCCCTAGTTAGAAAAATCAGTGTGAGGAGAATGGGGATATAAGATGCTATTAATAGTATCTCTGAGATACCTTGGAGCAATAACCAATGCACATATCAGAACTGTACTGAAAACAATTGTAGTTAGAATGACTAAATTTAGTACCCGCACTATTTCCAAACTCCTTTCTCTCATTAAATTTTGTGTTTCTTGGATCCTGATCTTCAGGCTCACTTCAGATCCTGCCTTTTGGTATTCCTCTGAGTCTACTCTTGGTGAATTCTACTCATGTTTTTTTTTTTTTAAAGATTTTATTTATTTATTTGACAGAGAGAGACACAGCGAGAGAGGGAACACAGGCAGGGGGAGTGGGAGAGGGAGAAGCAGGCTTGCTGCCGAGCAGGGAGCCCGATGTGGGGTTTGATCCCAGGACCCTGGGATCATGACCCGAGCCGAAGGCAGACGCCCAACGACTGAGCCACCCAGGCGCCCCTCTACTCATGTTTTAACATTAGCCATGGCTCTCCATTCAGTACTTTGACTCTTGGACATACAGATTGAACTTATTGACTATTCTGGTACTAATTCACATTTCCTCCATTTTACACACCTTAAACGGAGAACAACAGAAAGTAGGATGTGTTCTACACAGTCCTGTGCTCTGCTCTGGTGCTATGCCAATGGATGAGACGTGGTCTTACTGATAAATGAATTACACATTTAATTTGTAAAGCAGATAGAAGATATTAGAGATGGAAAAAAAAAGCTGAAAAGCAGGACATATGGGAACAAGAAAGTTCACCAAATATCCAAGAAATGATACACTCAGTCTGGCATGGCCAGAGTGTATGGATGTATATGGTGAAGTGGTGGGAGAGACGAATACAAAGATAGACTTGGGTCAAAGAGAGAAGATCCATATATTCCCCTAATGAGTATAACCTCATTAGATAAGTAATGGAGAGCCACTGGGCATATTTAAGCAGATAAAATCAGATAAAAATTTTAGAGGAATAATTCTAATTGTTTTCACTGAAGTGAGTAAGGCACATTGAAAGGAAGCAAGGAGACTTCTTCTTTTTTTTTGGTCATTTTTTGGAGCCCAACACGGGGCTTAAACTCACAACTCTGAAATCAAGACCTGAGCTAAGGTCAAGAGTCAGATGTTTAACCTACTGAACCACCTAGGTGCCCCAGTAACAAGGAGAATTCTTGAGGGGCTAAAGCAATAACAATTAGTGGAACAGGGTAGTAAAGGCAAAATGAACAGATGTGAGAAATGTATAAGAGGTAGAACTAGCAAATTTGGTAAACAAAGGGATATGGAATTAAGAGAGGCAACAAGGATAATGTTTTCTAGTTCAGGCAACCGGGGGAAAAAACTGAGGGGAGAAGAAAACAATTTTAATTTTAAAGATGTTGAACTTAGAGTTACTGTAAGATATCTGGTCAGCTGCCAAAGTTCATTCTGGAAAGAGGACTAGAACTATAAACATAGATTTGAATGGAGGAGAAAATATTTTGAAGAGAACAGTACTTACTTTATTGAGACTTACAATAAAATAACAATTAAAAAAATCTTTGAAGATAAACTAAAGAAAGAAAGATTACAGTCACAAATTATTTATTTTTATTATTATAATTCTTAGTGACTACTTCTGTCAATGCCCTGGAATGTACTATATTGCTCACCCATAATCATTTAGTTGAGGTCCTGGAAGACTGGTTTAAATGATAAACTAAATAAAAATCAAACTGAGCAGAAAAATTATACCTTGTCACAGAAATTCCCTGTTACAAACTGAAAATATACACACTATTGAAATTTTACTAATTTTCATAGTAGTAAAAACATTTCCTATTTCTAATTTATCTGATTGAAAAGTAAAATAGGTACCTTGAATTTTTACTTTTAACTACGTACTTCTGCCTTTAAAAAAATATATTTGGCCAGAAAAGTCTATGTAGAAATGTATTTGGTTAACAGATGTGAAAACTCTTCTATCAAGAGACCCTAATCTAAGGCAGGGGAGGAAGGAGAGGAGAAGCGAATAAGTCACTAAAGTAAGTAACAATTTCTTGATTAAAGGAAAATGATGAAGTTTATTTATCTGCTTTTTAAATGAATAAAAGTTACAAAACTATCCAATATAACAAGTGAAAACACATTTCAGTATGATGTTTTAAAGGCAGTTATATTAGCAAGCTGTAAAAAGAGAAAGTACATTGGGAAAATGAGATAAATGTTCACTCGAAGACAATGAGAAGGACAGACTGAGGAATTGAGAAACACAGATGGATGAAAAAAATGATCAACATCACTAGCCATCAGGGAAATACAAATCAAAACCACCATGAGATACCACCTTACACCAGTTAGAATGGCAAAAATTAACAAAACAGGAAACAACAAATGTTGGCGAGGATGTGGAGAAAGGGGAACCCTCTTACACTGTTGGTGGGAATGCAGGCTGGTACAGCCACTCTGGAAAACGGTATGGAGGTTCCTCAAGATGTTAAGAATAGAGCTACCCTACGACCCAGCAATTGCACTACTAGGTATTTACCCCAAAGATACAGACATAGTGAAAAGAAGGGGCACGTGCACCCTAATGTTCATAGCAACAATGTCCACAATAGCCAAACTGTGGAAGGAGCCAAGATGCCCTTCAACAGATGAATGGATAAAGAAGATGTGGTAAATATACACAATGGAATATTATCCAGCTATCAGAAACGATGAATATCCACCCATTTGCATCGACATGGATGGAACTGGAGGGGATTATGTTAAGTGAAGTAAGTCAAGCAGACAAAGACAATTATCATATGGTTTCACTCAAATGTGGAACATAAGCAATAGCACGGAAGACCATAGGGGAATGGAGGGAAATCCAAAAGGGGAGAAATCAGAGAGGGAGATGAACCATGAGAGACTATGGACCCTGAGAAACAATCTGGGGGTTTTTTTGGGGGGGAGGGGGTAACAGGGTCATGGGTATTGAGGAGGGCACATGCTGTGATGAGCACTGGGTGTTATACTTAACTAATGAATCATTGAATACTACATCAAAAACTAATTATGTACTATACAGTGGCTAACTGAACATAATAAAAAAAAATGAGAAACACAGATGGAAAGACAGACATGCATATGCAAATAATGCTTCTGTACATAGTTTGTGAATTTGATGGTTTAAGCCCACTCAGGAATAAACATTTTCAGTATGTCCTTACCAGACTCACCAAAGACTAGGGCTTTGTATCTCACCATTTCCCACAGTGTTTTACGGTATTTCTAAATGTTTATAAATACAGTGACATACTAGTAAGGACTATTCATATTTTGTGGGTCTCTAATCCTGTTTATCTATAGTAGAATAAGCTAAAAGCTCAACAGAGAAAAGTGAATATAATATGGTCTAGTCTTTAGGCATAGATACATAAATCATACATGTACACTATACATACAAACATTTAAATAATCAGTACACGTAATTTATTTTTTCAATAACTTAAATATTCAAATTTTATTTTGAAAAGTACCTATCAACAAAAAAATGACAGAGACTGTTTAAAATAGAGAAAAAAATGATTCCTACCATTCTTTTCATTTGTCTGGTACATCGAGCACAATACCACACAAGACGAGGGTCATTCACTTCCTTGTCTGTCACCTGGGGCTTATGGCAATCTTGGTGGTAGAGATTATGGCACTCCTGACATTCTACTAATTGATTACCGGATGCCACCGTCATTTGCCTAAGAAAATATACCATTAAAAACTGCACTTATTTGAATGCAACAATTTAAAGCCATTTTAGGGTTGTTTTGATAAGTGTGATATATAAAAGAGGGAAACACCCCAGATAACCAAACAGCAAAATAACAAACTCTAGCATGTAGCCTGCACAAGCATTCCATGCTCAAGAATGAATGAATGTAGGGTGCCCTAATAACTGAATTTGGCTATATTTTCCTAGTCACTTCTCATTATAATTTTTTTCTTTCTCCCAGAAGGGAGTAGACTTTGGTTAGTGCCCCAACAATCTCATAACATTTTCTCTATACTTCTATTAAATTCCTTTATATTTGTTACCTACACATTGTCCTGTCTTCTTCATTAATACATAAGTTCATTAAAGTAAGTTGCCTATATATTTAAATTGACTTATGCATGAAGGTAGAAACAGGACCTAATTATCTAGAGTGTTTAGCATATTACTGTGCAGATAAGAGTGTTCAATAAATATATGTATTATCAACTGAAGAGAATGTAGCAAATTGTGTATCAAGAAAAATAAATTCAAAAAGCAATCACCACAGCCTTAGACTATCATAAGTCTCCAAATGGAGGGTTCAAGTTACTAGCTCGCTCTCCACTATTACTTTACCATTTATTTCTTATTTAAAAATTATAAACTTCATGGTAGATAAAGGTTGAAATAAATATATGTGAAAACAATGAAGCTGTAACAAATGATCTTATTCAGAAGTACATTAACTCATTCTCTGTAAGGTTCACAAAAGCTTTCAGTTATTTACTCAGTCCCAATGCACCAGAACCTAACATTTTCATGAAGAAAACAGCAACAAAGATGGTAATCTTTTCTGTTGTGTTAGACAGTACAAGTCATTAACAAAAATATAGCGCCTTGAATCAAGCAGTTTAAAATTCAGTTTTTCTGATTTTTACAATGCATCTTCTAATAAGCAAAATTATCCATGTTTTTATAATTATGTATCCATGATTTAAAACAACGCTCAAAATAACCTATACAATCCATTCATTTTTTTTTTCCATTATTTGTAGGAAAAGATGTAAGGTTGTTTAGAAAATTATGTATAACAATCTACTTTATAAGTACTATCAACAATTCAAAGAAAAAAAAACAACACAGACTTCTTAAAAAGAACAGAAGTAATCTGAACAAATTCTTCTTCACTAAAGAATAAAGCAATAATAGCTTTCCCTCTAGAACCCAGGAATGCAGAAAATGTTACTATGATGTAACAGATTATAGATGCCACAGTGAGGAAGACAAAATATATGATAATTTTTAAGATGGTAAATTGCTATAGGGGCATCTCATAGAGAATAATCTACTTATTTCCTACCCACCTCCAAATTATAAAAACAAAATATAAACATCAAACAACTGGTCTGATTTTTTTTTTCCTTTTGTTTGCTCTTTACAAAAACAAAAGAATCTTTCCAGAGAAAGGTACAACTTACCTACAAACAACACAGGCCAATCCCATCTCCATGGCAAAATCATCAGCACTAGTCTCCTCAAAACTGGAAAGGTCAGTCATAGCTAAATCCTTGCTGGTTTGGACAGTAATGGGAGAGGACCGCGTCTCTGGTTTCTCCAATCTAGGTTTCTTTGGAATATCAACTCCTTCTGTGATGTCTGATTTCATCTATAAAAATAGCAGACAATCAGAAAGTAACATGTCAGAATAAACCTTAAATCATGGAGAGATGGATAAGAAGGATACTTGCAATGACCAAGTCCACTTGACAGGTATTTTGACATAGCTAGGGACAGTTCTAAACACTAAAGATCTGTAGAAGATTTATAATAAGTTCATAATCAATACATTACAAGAAACCAGCAAGGCAGAAATAAAAAAATCAGAACATTTTAGCATGTATCTATCTGTCTTTGTATTCTTTTACCCATTAAAGAATTCTGGTTCAATGCATTTACTTATATGGTCTCTTGTTCCCCTATCAGATGCTTTGAAATGAGAAGCCACAGCACTAAAAAGGCTATTTTTAAGGCTACTTTTTATCTTAAATATTTTAAATTATAAACTACAATATTTAGTGCACCTGGGTGGCTCAGGTGGTTAAGTGTCTGCCTTTGGCTCATGTCATGATCCTGGGTTCTGGGATCAAGCAGACATGGAGCTCCCTGATCAGTGGGGAGTCTACTTCTCCCTCTCATCTCTGCCCCTCCCCCCAACTTGTGTTTTCTTTCTCTCTCAAATAAATAAAATCTTAAACTACTGATATTTGAAATATATTGAAAAGAAGTAAATAACAAACCATCTCCCAGTCATCCAGACACTGGCCATATTTGCTTCAAAGCAAATTTTGGCTCCTCTCTTTAAGATATAAATGTTACACACATACCTGTCAGATTTGCAACAATTAAAAAGTCTGATAAGACATGGAGAATTTGCAATTTTTATACTTTATTGGCGAGAGTACAAATTTAGTATATGCACCTCGGATAGTAACTTGGCAATGTCTAGTAATACTGAAGATGTACCTATCCTATTACATCTATTTATAGATATACGTCCTATAGAAACTATCACCATGTGCACAAATTTACCTTTAAAGCAGCTCACTAAAGCTCCGTTGTAATAGAAAAAAAGGAGAAATAAGCTAATTGCTCATCAGTAGGGGAATGGATAAACTGATTTATTCACTGAATAACTATTATATGGTAGCTGAAAGCAATATTCACATCTTCATGTTATCAACACAGCTGAATTTCAAAAGTACATTTCCTGAGAGATGAAAAAGTAATTTGCCAAAAGATATACATGTACAGTATGATACCATTTATACAAACTTAAAAGCACAGAAAATACTATATAGTTGATGAATAGTAAATATTTTCAATATTTAGAAAAAGTATGAAAACATATGAGACTAAAATACTCCACCTTGAGGGCAAGAATTACTAAAGATTTTTTTAATGTATTTTTTACTAAGTGCTAAAATCTTAATAATTAACTATGTGCAAAAACCATTCAAAATAGGCAATCCAAGAATTATCTGTAGCTCTGTTAAGGTACACACCATTCTGTAACAAATTTCATGTTTAGTCACTTGCATCTTTATTCTCTCCTATCTTTTCTTCTCAACAACTGTTCCATCTAGAATATTTAAGTTATGGATTAAAGTTTATACTTAAAATAGTACATCCCCTAGGGTTTAAATATGTATTGATAATGACTTCAGTAAATGGTTAAATAATGTTTCTAAATTTTACTCACTTTTCAAAAAATCAACATCTATAATTATCAAAATATGTTTACTAGTAATTATTATGTACTTTACCTACTATTATGTAAAAGAAGTGAGCACAAAAAGAAACATTGTTCCTGCCTATAAGCATAACTGATTTACTCTTTTTAAAGGCAGATTAAATTAATTCTTACTTTATCAGCTGGTCTCTTTTCAGCTTCCTTCTTTACTTTTTCAGTTGTGAGGGCTTTGCCATTACTATTGCCAGAAGGAAGATTGGATGATGTTTTGGGCTCTTGCTTAACAGAAATAGTTTTTGTGCTTGAAATTTTGGGTGGCTCCACATCCTAAAAGATGAAATAAAAAGATACTTGTAGTTAAATGTTCTAACAAATTGTAAAAAGTAGATCATAAATATAAACAATTTTTAGTTGAAAATTAAGAAATGTTTGGACCAATGTAACATCCATTTCTTTAAAAAAGATTTATTGAGAAATAATTGATATACAAACTGTATAAAGTGTAAAATCGGTAATTTTCACATGAAACCATCACTACAATCAATAAAGAACATATCCATCATCCCCCAAAGTTTCCCTGTGGCCCACTATAATTACTCTTAGCGGTATATACCCTAGAGAAACTATGACCCCCACCATCGTCAGGCAACCACTGACCTGCTTTCTGTAACTATAAATTGGTTTACATTTCCTAGAAATTTATAGGAACAAAATCATATGGTATATATTCTTTTTTTCTGTCTTCTTTCACTCAGCCTATTTATTTTGAGATTGACTCAGGTTGTTGAATATATCAACAGTTCATTCCTTATATTGCTGAATAATATTCTATCAAATGGATATACCATTTGTTTATTCATTTATCTATTGGTGGATATTTGTTTATAGTTTGGGGCTATTACAAATAAAGCTATTATGACCATTCATGCACAAATCTTTGTGTGGACATTTACTTTCATTTCTCTAGAATTAATGTCTAGGAGTAAAACAGCTGGATCATATGGTAGGTGTATGAAACTACCAAACCATTTTCCAAAGCAGTATACCATTTTACATTTCCACCAGAAGTATATGAGAGTCCCAGCTCCTTAGCATCCTCATCAACACTGGTTTGGCTAATTTTTTTAATTTTAGACATTGTAATAGGTATATAGTGGTATATCACTATGGATTCAATTTCCATTTTCCTAATGTCTAATGATGTTGAACAGTTTTTCAAGTGCTTATCTGCTATACATATATCTTCTTTGGTAAAGTGTTCCTTAAAATTTTTTGCCCTTTTTAAAAAACAGAGTTGTTCGTTTTATTACTGAGTCTAAAAAGTTATTCGTAGGTTCTGGATACAAGTCCTTTATCAGATAATTGATTTGCAAATATTTTCAGTCTCCGGGTTGTCTTTTCCTACTTGTCTTATATTACCACTTTGCTGATATTTATACTTGCTATCCACTGCTAATAGTATAAAAAGTTTACATATATGATAACTCCTTGGAATCACCCTGCAAAAAAGGAGGGCATTTCCTCCCATTCTAAATAAACCAGAACGTCTGAGTGCAATCTACTTTTTTGTGGTAATACATAATTTTATTTTAAAATACATAATTTTATACATAAATGTATAAAATACATAATTTTATACATAAATGTATAAAATACAAACAGGAATGATATACATTAGCTTCAGAACAGTGGTAACCTCTAAGGAGGAAGAAATGGGGAAGGGATAAAGAACGGGGCTTTAGACTTATTGGTAGCTACACTTGATTTATTGTGCTGACTGTCTAGACCAGGTGTTGGAAAACTGAGGCCTAGAGGCCAAATTTGGCCTTATTTCCTGTTTTTTATAAATAAAGTTACATTAGAACACAGCTATACTCACTCATTTATGTATAACCTGCAGTGCTTTCATGCTACCATGGCAGAATTAGATCATTGTGACAGAGACCATGTGGCCCACAAAACCTAAAACATTTACTATTTGATACTTTACATAAAGTTTGGTGACCACTCGTGTAGCCTTGGGAAAGTGATAGAAGAAGTGTTGGTAATGCAGATTAAACTTAGAAGTGTATTGTGTCTCTAACATAAAAAAAAAACAAAAAACATAATCTTGCAGCATTTGAAAACTATTATCTAATTCAGCAAAAGAGTTACAAGTCATTGAAGGATGAGTTAAGTTCTAAATTCATTATTTCTTTTTCTTTTCTATAAGCAGACTCCATGTCCAGCATGGAGCCCAAGACAAGGCTTGAACTCACGACCCTGAAATCAAGACCTGAGCTGAGATCAAGAGCTAATCTTGATCAATGCTTAACCGACTGAGCCACCCAGGCACCTCTGAATTCATTATTTCACATTTGACTTACTCAGTGATGTAAATGAAATATCAACTAACTTTTATGTTGATACTACATTTGGAGAGCCAGTTGTTAATGTTTATAAGCATACCACTGCTGGGGCATCTGGGTGGCTCAGATGGTTAAGCGTCTGCCTTCGGCTTAGGTCATGATCTCAGGATTCTGGGATTGAGCCCCGCATCGGGCTCCCTGCTTGGCACGGAGCCTGCTTCTCCCTCTCCCTCTACTGTTCCCCCTGCTTGTGCTCTCTCACTCTCTCTGTCAAATAAATAAATAAAATCTTAGAAAAAAAAAAAGATACAAGCATACCACTGCCTCCAGGTGATTCTTACCATCTTAGAGATGGAAATGGACAGCTAAAGGCTACAATTAAGTGAATCCATACTTTTTAAATACCTAACAGAGTATATTCTCTAGGTTGATCAACAGAAGTAACTACAGTTAGAAATCTAAGGGCAGGAGGCTTTTTAATCAAAACAAATTTTTCATGTATTTTAATAGATGAACTTCCTTCTGTTTTAGAATCTCAAAATACAGTACTGCTTCTTTAGTAATAATAGGTTTTTCCTATTGGGATAGTATCCATATTCAGAGCAGAATAAACTTACTAGTATATTCTGTAGAGTTGTATAATTTGGTCAGTTTGAACTCACTGAACCTACCAGAATGAGGATGGTAGAAGAAACAAGGACACACTGGCCCTACTATTCAAAACACAGCAAAAAGACTTGAGAATATGAGAGTTCGTGTTGAAAGAAGACTGGGGGCAAAATACCAGTTTACTTAAGCACTGGGTCTGGGACTTGGCTACTGAGTCTGGGATTTGGGCCTGTCTTTAGTTTGAGATTGTGGATTAGACTGAGTGAGTGATGTAGTTCTGTCTTCCCTCAGTTTGGTACCTAGGTCTAAACACTGGGTGACTTGGAGTTTCAGGGCTCTAGAGTTTTAGAAAGGTTTGAAAGAATGTATCAGGTATTACAGAATATAATAAGAGCTGCCAATCATGAAAAGCCTATTATGTACCAGCTAGATACTACACTAGGTGACTTACATACTTTATCTTTGGTTAATTTTCACAATTTTGCAAGGTAATTTTTATTATCCCCATTTTACTACTAAAGAAATAGAGGCTGGCTGAAATGAAGTTACTACACACCCCAGTTTCCTTATTTTTTTATTATTTTTTAAAGATTTTATTTATTTATTGAGAGAGAAAGCACAAGCAGAGGGAGGGACAGAGGGACAAGCGGACTCCCAGCTGAGCCCAGAGAGCCCCGTGTGGGGCTCGATCCCAGGACCCTGAGATCATGACCTGAACCGAAGTCAAACGCTTAATCGACTGAGCCACCCAGGCACAATATACAATGATATTGTAATCAGTTTCCTTATTTTTAAATGAAAATAAACAATACCTATCTCAAAGGATCATTATCACAATTAAAATTAATTATACACATACACCATGCAGAAAAGTACCCTAAACACAATAAATATTCAGGATATAATATCTATTACCATACAACTAACAAGAGGCAAGCTGGGATTTACAGGTTTGGTTCCAAAATGTATATATTCTTTTCACATAAAGTTGTTTGGCTGCTTTGTTATTATCAAAGTTGGAGCCACACAGTTCTCATAGTTCATTCACACCTCTTTTTTCCCTTAAATTATCCTTCCCATATTCAATCCACTTCACTGCAAAATCCCTGTCCTTTTACTTCATGATTTTTGGCCCACAAAACATTAGAGAATAATTACAAATCATGGTTTCATCCAGGAACTTAAAAAATGTTTTGATCATAAAGAATTAGAAATTAAATCATAAATAAGTGGGTTTCTCTACACATAAAGTAGTAGAACAGAATATCCCTCCCACCCAGCTAACTTTTCTATGTAATGTAACAGTTCTCTGAAAGCATGAAGGAAGAAAAGAACACTAAAGAATATAATTTCTTCATGCCTTAAGGAAAGATTATTATGGCAGGGAGATTGTTTTGAGATGATCTAAGTATTAACACTGTTCTACTACAGGCCTTACAAAACTCCCCCCAAAGCTTTTTATTCACATAGGTACCTTCTGAGATGGACGGTAACTTGAATCAATGCCCCGAGCCAAAGATTCATCAAGTAGTGCCTTCAGCTTTTCTGCAGAATCCTTACTCTTTGAATGTAAGAAGCCTAGTGCTTTCAAAAAAATGGGATCAAGTTCCAAATTCACAGTAGCAGCCATTGCAAACACCTGAAGAAAAAAGAAGGGGGGGGTTCATTTAGAGACAACGAACAGTTATCTATGTTAAAGTTTATCTATTTTGTTATTTTATTTGCAATAGGTAATACTGTGCCCATGATACAAAATCTGAAATGTGTAAAAGGTTATTAAAGAAAAAAGTAAATTTCTTTGTTATCCCTACCAAATTCTTTTCCCCTGAAGCAAGAATGTTATCAGTTTTGTATGTATCCACATCCATGGTTAAATTTTAAATCCTGCTAAGTTCCTCCCTGCCACAGAGGCCCTTCCTAACTCTGTTTTAAAATATACACTTACAGTTCAATGTACAAGAATTTGATCTGTTTAGGTCAGGCTTACTATATATCTTATACATATAATATATCCAAAATTTCTTCTCTCAAACCTTATTTCCACTGCCAAAAAAAAAAAAAAGATTTTGGGGGGTGAGGGGTCACAGGAGGGCAATGGTTTAGAGGAAGCATCAAGGAATGAGCTATAAAGGTGCTGCAGCTTTTGGTGCTGCAGCTTTCACCTCAATTATATTTTCTTTTTATCTCCTTAGTCCTCAGCTCCAACCTTTAATGCCTCAGAAAACATACTAATGATAATCTTATTGGATCACATTTAGATTGTGGTATCTCATGCATTAACTTATTTTTATTTTTTAAATTTTTTTATTGTTACGTTAATCCCCATACATTACATCATTAGTTTTAGATGTAGTGTTCCATGATTCACTGTTTGTGCATAACACCCAGTGCTCCATGCAGAACGTGCCCTCCTCAATACCCATCACCAGGGTAACCCAATCTCCCACCCCCCTCCCCTCTAGAACCCTCAGTTTGTTTCTCAGAGTCCATCATCTGTCATGGTTCGTCTCCCCCTCCGATTTCCCCCCCTTCATTCTTCCCTTCCTGCTATCTTCTTTTTTTTTTTTCCCTAACATATATTGCATTATTTGTTTCAGAGGTACAGATCTGTGATTCAACAGTCTTGCACAATTCACAGTGCTTACCAGAGCACATAACCTCCCCAGTGTCTATCACCCAGCCACCCCATCCCTCCCACCCCCACAACTCCAGCAACCCTCAGTTTGTTTACTGAGATTAAGAATTCCTCATATCTGTGAGGTCATATGATACATGTCTTCCTCTGTTTGACTTATTTCGCTCAGCATGATACCCTCCAGTTCCATCCACGTCATTGCAAATGGCAAGATCCCATTCCTCTTGAAGGCTGCATAATATTCCATTGTATATATATGCCACTTCTTCTTTATCCATTCATCTGTCGATGGACATCTTGGCTCTTTCCACAGTTTGGCTATTGTGGACATTGCTGCTATAAACATCGGGGTGCACGTACCCTTTCGGATCCCTACTTTTGTATCTTTGGGGTAAATACCCAGTAGTGCAATTGCTGGATCATATGGTAGCTCTATTTTCAACTGTTTGAGGAACCTCCATACTGTTTTCCAGAGTGGCTGCACCAGCTTGCATTCCCACCAACAGTGTAGGAGGGTTCCCCTTTCTCCACATCCCCGCCAACATCTGTCATTTCCTGACTTGTTAATTTTAGCCATTCTGACTGGTGTGAGGTGGTATCTCATTGAGGTTTTGATTTGGATTTCCCTGATGCCAAGTGATATTGAGCACTTTTTCATGTGTCTGTTGGCCATCTGGATGTCTTCTTTGGAAAAATGTCTGTTAATGTCTTCTGCCCATTTCTTGACTGGATTCTTTGTTCTTTGGGTGTTGAGTTTAAGAAGTTCTTTATCGATTTTGGATACTAGCCCTTTATCTGATATGTCACTTGCAAATATCTTCTCCCATTCTGTCAGTTGTCTTTTGGTTTTGTTGACTGTTTCCTTTTCTTTGCAAAAGCTTTTTATCTTGATGAAGTCCCAATAGTTCATTTTTGCCCTTGCTTCCCTTGCCTTTGGCGATGTTTCTTCGGCTGAGGTCAAAGAGGTTGCTGCCTGTGTTCTCCTTTAGGATTTTGATGGACTCCTGTCTCACATTGAGGTCTTTCAACCATTTGGAGTCTATTTTTGTGTGTGGTGTAAGGAAATGGTCCAGTTTCATTCTTCTGCATGTGGCTGTCCAATTTTCCCAACACCACTTGTTGAAGAGAATGTCTTTTTTCCATTGGACATTTCTTCCTGCTTTGTCAAGATGAGTTGACCATAGAGCTGAGGGTCCATTTCTGGGCTCTCTATTTTGTTCCATTGATCTGTGTGTCTGTTTTTGTGCCAGTACCATAGTGTCCTGATGATGACAGCTTTGTAATAGAGCTGGAAGTCCGGAATTGTGATGCCGCCAGCTTTGCTTTTCTTTTTCAACATTCCTCTCACTATTCGTGGTCTTTTCTGGTTCCATACAAATTTTAGGATGATTTGTTCCATTTCTTTGAAAAAAGTGGATGGTATTTTGATGGGGATTGCATTGAAAGTGTAGATTGCTCCAGGTAGCATTGACATCTTCACAATATTTGTTCTTCCAATCCATGAGCATGGAACGTTTTCCATTTCTTTGTGTCTTCCTCAATTTCTTCCATGAGTATTTTATAGTTTTCTGAGTACAGATCCTTTGTCTCTTTGGTTAGATTTATTCCTAGGTATCTTATGGTTTTGGGTGCAATTGTAAATGGGATCGACTCCTTAATTTCTCTTTCTTCTGTCTTGTTGTTGGTGTATAGGAATGCCACTGATTTCTGTGCATTGATTTTATATCCTGCCACTTTACTGAATTCCTGTATGAGTTCTAGCAGTTTTGGGGTGGAGTCTTTGGGGTTTTCCACATAAAGTATCATATCATCTGCAAAGAGTGAGAGTTTGATGTCTTCTTTGCTGATTTGGATGCCTTTGATTTCTTTTTGTTGCCTGATTGCTGTGGCTAGGACTTCTAATACTATGTTGAATAGCAGTGGTGATAGTGGACATCCCTGCCGCATTCCTGACCTTAGGGGGAAAGCTCTCAGTTTTTCCCCATTGAGAATGATATTCGCTGTGGGTTTTTCATAGATGGCTTTTATGATATTGAGGTATGAACCCTCAATCCCTATACTCTGAGGAGTTTTGATCAAGAAAGGATGCTGTACTTTGTCAAATGCTTTTTCTGCATCTATTGAGAGGATCATATGATTCTTATTCTTTCTTTTGTTAATGTATTGTATCACGTTGATTGATTTGAGGATGTTGAACCAACCTTGCAGCCCAGGGATAAATCCCACTTGGTCATGGTGAATAATCATTTAATGTACTGTTGGATCCTATTGGCTAGTATTTTGGTGAGAATTTTTGCATCCATGTTCATCAGGGATATTGGTCTGTAGTTCTCCTTTTTAATGGGGTCTTTGTCTGGTTTTGGGATCAAGGTAATGGTGGCCTCATAAAACGAGTTTGGAAGTTTTCCTTCCATTTCTATTTTTTGGAACAGTTTCAGAAGAATAGGTATTAATTCTTCTTGAAATGTTTGGGAGAATTCCCCTGGGAAGCCATCTGGCCCTGGGCTTTTGTTTTTTGGGAGATTTTTGATGACTGCTTCAATTTCCTTAGTGGTTATAGGTCTGTTCAGGTTTTCTATCTCTTCCTGGTTCAGTTTTGGTAGTTGATACATCTCTAGGAATGCATCCATTTCTTCCAGGTTATCTAATTGGCTGGCATAGAGTTGCTCATAATATGTTCTTATAATTGTTTGTATTTCTTTGGTGTTGGTTGTGGTCTCTCCTCTTTCATTCATGATTTTGTTGATTTGGGTCCTTTCTCTTTTCTTTTTGATAAGTCTGGCCAGGGGTTTATCAACCTTGTTAATTCTTTCAAAGAACCAGCTCCTAGTTTCGTTGATCTGTTCTGCTGTTCTTTTAGTTTCTATTTCATTGATTTCTGCTCTGATCTTTATTATTTCTCTTCTCCTGCTGGGTTTAGGCTTTATTTGCTATTCTTTCTCCAGCTCCTTTAGGTGTAGGGTTAGGTTGTGTACTTGAGCCCTTTCTTGTTTCTTGAGAAAGGCTTGTATTGCGATATACTTTCCTCTTAGGACTGCCTTTGCTGCATCCCAAAGATTTTGAATAGTTGTGTCTTCATTTTCATTGGTTTTCATGAATTGTTTAAATTCTTCTTTAATTTCCTGGTTGACCCATTCATTCTTTAGTAGGATGCTCTTTAGCCTCCATGTATTTGAGTTCTTTCCGACTTTCCTCTTGTGATTGAGTTCTAGTTTCAAAGCATTGTGGTCTGAAAATAAGCAGGGAATGATCCTAATCTTTTGGTACCAGTTGAGACCTGATTTATGACCTAGGATGTGATCGATTCTGGAGAATGTTCCATAGGCACTAGAGAAGAATGTGTATTCTGTTGCTTTGGGATGGAATGTTCTGAATATATCTGTGAAGTCCATTTGGTCCAGTGTGTCATTTAAAGTCTTTATTTCCTTGTTGATCTTTTGCTTAGACGATCTGTCCATTTCAGTGAGGGGGATGTTAAAGTCCCCCACTATTATTGTATTGTTGTCAATGTGTTTCTTTGCTTTTGTTATTAATTGCCTTATATAATTGGCTGCTCCCATGTTAGGGGCATAGATATTTACAATTGTTAGATCTTCTTGTTGGATAGACCCTTTAAGTAGGATATAGTGTCCTTCCTCATCTCTTATTATAGTCTTTGGTTTAAAATCTAATTTGTCTGAGGTAAGAATTGCCACCCCAGCTTTCTTTTGGTGTCCATTAACATGGTAAATGGTTTTCCACCCCCTCACTTTCACTCTGGAGGTGTCTTTGGGTCTAAAATGAGTCTCTTGCAGACAGCATATTGATGGGTCTTGTTTTTTTATCCAATCTGATACCCTGTGTCTTTTGATTGGGGCATTTAGCCCATTTACATTCAGGTTAACTATTGAAAGATAGAAATTTAGTGCCATTGTATTGCCTGTAAGGTGATTGTTACTGTATGTTGTCTGTGTTCCTTTCTGGTCTATGTTCCTTTTAGGCTCTCTCTTTGCTTAGAGGACCCCTTTCAAGATTTCTTGTAGGGCTGGTTTTATGTTTGCAAATTCCTTTAGTTTTTGTTTGTCCTGAAAGGTTTTTTTTTTTTTTTTTTTTTTTAAAGATTTTATTTATTTATTTGACAGAGAGAGACACAGTGAGAGAGGAGCACAGGCAGGGGGAGTGGAGGGGGGAGAGGCAGGCTTCCCGCCAAGCGGGGAGCCGGATGCGGGGCTCGATCCCAGGACTCTGGGGATCATGACCTGAGCCGAAGGCAGGCGCTTAACGACTGAGCCACCCAGGCGCCCCTGTCCTGAAAGGTTTTTATCTCTCCTTCAATTTTCAATGACAGCCTAGCTGGATATAGTATTCTTGGCTGCATATTTTTCTCCTTTAGTGCTCTGAATATATCCTGCCAGTCCTTCCTGGCCTGCCAGGTCTCTGTGGATAGGTCTGTTGCCAATCTAATGTTTCTACCATTGTAGATTACGTATCTCTTCTCCCAAGCTGCTTTCAGGATTTTCTCTTTGTCTCTGAGACTTGTAAGTTTTACTATTAGATGTCGGGGTGTTGACCTATTTTTATTGATTTTGAGAGGGGTTCTCTGTGCCTCCTGGATTTTGATGCCTGTTTCCTTCCCCAAATTAGGGAAGTTCTCTGCTATAATTTGCTCCATTATACCTTCTGCCCCTCTCTCTCTTTCTTCTTCTTCTGGGATCCCAATTATTCTAATGTTGTTTCGTCTTATGGTATCGCTTATCTCTCGAATTCTGCCCTCGTGATCCAGTAGTTGTTTCTCTCTTTTTCTCAGCTTCTTTATTTTCCATCATTTGGTCTTCTATATCACTGATTCTCTCTTCTACCTCATTTATTCTAGCAGTTAGCGCCCCCATTTTTGATTGCACCTCATTAATAGCCTTTTTGATTTCTCCTTGGTTAGATTTTAGTTCTTTTACTTCTCCAGAAAGGGTTTCTCTAATAACTTCCATGCTTTTTTCAAGCCCAGCTAGTATCTTTAAAGTCATGATTCTGAACTCTAGATCTGACATCATACTCATGTCCGTATTGAATAGGTCCCTAACAGTCGGTACTATCTCTTGTTCTTTTTGTTGAGGTGATTTTTTCCGTCTTGTCATTTTGTCCAGAGGAGAATAGATTAATGAGAGAACAAAATGCTAACAGGGTAACAACGTTCCCAGAAAATATACTCTAAACAAATCAGAAAAGACCTGAAGCAGTGGGAAAAGAAAGGGAAAGAGAGAAAAAAGAAAAAGAAAAAAAAGAAAGAGATAAAGATAAAACAAACAAAAAAAGAATAAAACAAAAAAAAAACCAGAATGTGATCAAATATGATCAGGCTGGTATATAGATCAGTGCCACACACTAGATTTGGGGTGTATTTCGGTCTGTTAGAAGAAAGTGCCTCCCAAAATTTTAAAGAAAGAAAAATTTATATATGTACAAAAATAAGGGTTGATATGATGAAGGGATGGAATATGACTGTAAAGATGGAAATTATAAAAAATTTTATAAAAGGAATTGATAAGAAGTTTTTGAAAAAAGAAAGAAGAGGATTTAAAAAAAAAGAAAAAAAAGGCAGAGAATATGATCAGGCAGGGGAGTAGAAAAAAAACCATACACTAGAGATTTAGGGTATATTTTGATCTGTTAGAAGAAACTATCTCAAAATTTTAAAGAGAGAACAACTTATATATATATGCCAAAAATACAGGTAACTACTATGAAGGGATTGAACATGACTCTAAAAATGAAAAATAAAAATGTGGTTTTTTTTTAAAGGGATTGATAAGATGTTGGTTGAAAAAGGGAAAAAGAAAAATTCAAAAAAAAAAAAAAAAGACAAGTAAAAAAAAAAAAATTAACTTTGAAAGACTAAAGAATCATGGTAAAAAAGCCATGAATTCTATGTGCATTATTCCCCTAGCGCTGGAGTTCTGCCATTCTCATTGATCGGTAAACTTGGTCTTGGCTGGCTGTTCTCGCTGATCTTCTGGGGGAGGGGCCTGTTGCTGTGGTTCCCAAATGTCTTTGCCGGAGGCGGAATTGCCCCGCCCTTGCCCCCTCCTGGCTCAGTAATCTGCTCGGGTTTGCTCTCCGGGGCTTTTGTTGCCTGCAACCTTTCCGTACAGCTTTGGAGGCGGAGAGTGAAAATGGCGGCCTCCCAATCTCCTCCCCGGAGGAGCCAAGAACTCAGGGCCCCTCCTCAGTAAGCCCCCAGAGAAAAGCTGTCAGTCACTCCTGTCTCCCCGGTCTCCGGCCGCACTCCATGCTCACCCGGCCTGTGACCGCGCGTTTCTACCTCTGGCACCCGACCCCATGTGGAGTCTCCAAACCCAGCAGATCCCTGCTGTGCGCTCCCACGCTGCTCCTCCTGGGGGAAAAAGGTGAGTCTCCCCAGATCTGCTGCTTGTTGGGTCCCTGCTGGAGGAGCAGTGGCCCGACTGTGCTGTGGATCACGGTGTATGGCAACCCCGAGCTGGGAGCCCGCGCCTCGGCTCCGTCTCTGCAGCCGGCTTCCCCGCTCTGATACCTGGGAGCTCTGCCGCACTCAGGCACCCCCGGTCTTTCTGTGTCCCTGAGGTTCCTGAGACCACACTGTCCCGCGAGGGTTTCACCCCCCACTTAGCCACCAGAGTGACGTCCCTCAGCGGAGCTGACTTCTAAAGTTCCAATTCTGTGCTCCGCGGTTCTATCACTTGCCAGAAGCAGCCGACGGAGGCCCCTCCCCCGCCGTCTATCCTCCCGAATATCGCCTCGGATTCACTTCTCCGCACGTCCTACCTTCCAGAAAGTGGTCGCTTTTCTGTTCAGAGAGTTGTTGTTCTTCTTTTCTTCGATCTCCTGTTGAGTTTGTAGGTGTTCAGAATGGTTTGATCCCTATCCAGCTGAATTCCTGAGAGGAGACGAAATCCAGGTCTCCTACTCCTCCGCCATCTTGCTCCTCCCCCACATTAACTTATTTTTAAAAAGCAAGGTCTCTGAGGAATGGTGCCATAGCTACTATTAAAAAAATATACACATACATACATAATATAAAATCTCTCCCATAGGGCTTATGATAATGCTCTGTGTCATTAGGAGCTTAAAATATAGTGAAGACATACATCAAAGGCTTATGAAATTCCAAACATTAAAAAGTTTTGTTTTCAGCTAATATCAATGCTACCATGTGGTTCTATTTCTTGTGTCACTTTTTCAAATACTTCTCCAGGCAAGGAATTATTAAAATAAAAGTGTGTACTTTGTGTTCAATCCTTTGATCAATATTGTAGGGCTTGAAGTTGTCTTCTATCCTTGAGGTTAATATTGTAATAATGCAACACACTTGCACTGTTAGAGTTAAGGATCTGTCAGCAATTCCACAGTAATCTCTCATTTTCAGGGCTTTATAAAACCATTAAAACTTGCTGTAGGTTGAATCTTGGCATATGAAAGTTCAGACTGAAATGAAATTTGTTTGTTCCTTACCCATCTACTTCTCCCCAATCCTTCTCCAACTTTGACAGGAAACACACACACACCCTTAGGCTTTTTTTTTTTTTAAGTTTTCAAGAAAGTATTACTTATCGGATAGCCTCAGAATTATTGTCAAATTCTGCGCTCTACTAAAATATGTGAATCATTCATGAATCCAAAAGCCAATACTAATAGGAAAATAACCTACCTCAAACAGCTGTATTAGTAATTTAATGAAAACTGAGAAGCAACCTCTGTCACTTCTTAAGATGGTATTATTCCATACATCATCTATATAGATGATAGAGAAAACAGTTCCTCATTGAAATGTCCACAGTGAAAAGAATAAACCTGCCATTCCTCCTGAGTGCTCAAGGGGAATACAGCCCAATCATTTTATTGATGTAACTTTTTATAGCTAACAAACATAGTATTTACTTATTCAAAACCATTTCTTTTATGAGACTGACCAAAGGATTAATACTGAAAAGAATCCTTTTAATATACTAGAAAAACCATTACTTGAAATTTCTATGCTGAAAACCAGAAGCAAAGTATTTATTGTTATGTAAGTCCATAATCACCAATAAAAGGTATGCATTACAGATTAGGGGACAAGAGTCAGCACCTAGATGATAAGACCATCGAGGTCATGTTATCAATACCAACATTCCAACTGGAACCTTGGAGTCAGTTCTTCTTATTCGATCCTGCAGTTGTCAAGCTGAACAGGCTTTGTACCCATGCCCTAAATTACTTTCCCTCTAGCCCAGTGGCCTTCATATTGCAAAATTGGGAAAAAATATAAGAATTTCTTTTTAATTTTTTATTAAAAATAAGCTATTAATATATAGAATGATAGTAGTGTATGCATATAATTGACAACTAACATATATGGAAGTGTGCTCAATTTTACACTCATGGAATAATGAGACAAATTTGGAGGCCACCGCTTTAGTCTACCTAGTAACTTCTGGTTTCCCTTTCCCTATTATGTACACATCAAGGCTGCTTTAAGGTACAAACTACCTTTCCCTTGAAAAGCCCTCCAGTACTTTCAGCTCAGCCCTTCTCTCTCTCCACATTAACTTCATTGCTAGCTGCCCATTGTCTTGTAGCCCCCACTCATTACCAATATATTCCCCTATGTTTTCTACATTTTTTCTTAAGCTCTCCTTGTATCTCTTTACTATTTCCCCCATGACATCACCTTTTTACCACCATCTCCCACATGGTGTTCCTTTGACTTCCTATTCAAAGAGCAAGAAGGTCTACGGAGATCTTATTCCATATTGCTGCTTTTGGAAAAACATTCCATGACCACCATTCATCAGCATCTTCTCTTGAAATCCATACCTGCACCTTCAAGGTTGATAAAGTATGGAACCATGCTCATCTTCTTCCTCCTCCCCACCTTCATCTTCAGCAATGCTAAAATTGCATCTATACTGATGATCTCCAGCTTCCTGCACTCTTAAACCTTCAACCCCAAGGGACTTCAACTTCAGCCACTGAAGCCTGAAACTAGCCACAACTACTCTACTTTTTGACTATGATCTCCCATCATTCTATCTTTTCCACTGTTTTGACCCAGAAACCTCTTCAGGGTACTAGGTCAACCATCCTTTTGGGTTTTCTGTTTGCTTGGTTTTTGCCCCATTTCTTTCCTCCCATTCCACCTGCACTTTGAATTTATAGAAGCCTCCAATTCATTGTTCCCTCTGCTTTGTCCTTATTGGCACCTCCTTGCTCCAACTTTTTTCCCTTCATCAAAGAGAAAACAGTAGATGGGCCTAATATAAAACATTCATAGTTATGTGTTTTATCCTTTATATTTTAGTTTTCTATGTTACTTTTCTTCACCCCTTTTCTGTTGCCTTCTCTGGCTTCTATTCTTCTTTCTTACTGGCAAATGCACACATAGTAAAATTTATTCTTCATCTATTGACATCCTTAAAGAGGTCAGCAACTAATTTATCAATTTATTTCCTTTGTAATTTCCAAAAATATTTTCCTGGAGTTATACCAAATTATGTTACTTTTATACAATCCTTCCCTGTATATTCCAAAATCCATGATCAAAACAGACTGGAAAAAAGCCATATCATTCTTACTGAGGATTCTAGAAAACAAAGTCCTAAGTGTGTGTGTGTGTGTGTGTGTGTGTATACACACAGATACAGATACATGAAAGAAACAATGCTTTAAATGTAGGTTTAATTTAAAATCTAGGTATTGCTTTAAAAAAAAAGGATGTCAGAAAATTAGTAATTACTACTTTAAAAAATGTCAGTGACCTAGGAATGTGGTGAATTCTTAGCTCATAGTAGGAATCATCTATGGCAAATGCATATAACACAGAAATTTCCACTACTAAACAATGATCTCTTTTCTCCATCTCACTCATTCTTGATTTATTTGCAGCCTGTCATTTCACTTCCTTTCCAGCTTATATTCCATGGTCCAGCCTTTCAAAGACTCTCTTTTCTAAGCACCCTTGTCCTACAGTCCTATAGTTTCATCTACGTTGTAGCCATCCATCCTGCTATTTGCCTTCTCCCTGCCTGCACCCAAACTCTAAGTGCACCTGAGAGGAATACACACACTGTATCTTCAGAGCCACCAATCTCATCTAGGCACTCCACACAATTTAGCAATCCTATCATGCTTCTCTTGTCAACTCACTTCCCCACTTTCTGCCAAGACCAGTTACACTTTGTCCATTTTCCTTGAAACTGCTATCCTATCTCAGTAGATGTCTTTCCTGACTTCACAGAGAAAACAAGCTGTCAGAGAATCACCAAATCAACTTCTTGCGACTACATCCACAAACTTACCTGCACCCATCCTTCCCTTTTTCCCACTTGATAAATGAAAAGATGGCTCTCCATGTAATGCTACCTGTACCTGGATCCTACCTTTTCCTTCTCAATCTGGATCTTGAGCTATGGATTATTTACTATGTCTTCTCCACTGCCCACTCCCACAGCCTCTTTCTTCCTACCAGCATCTTTTCATTAACACTTGGATATATTCAAGGCTCTTGTATCCTGCCTTCTTCATTTCATAGCAAAACTTCCTCAGAAAGTCATCCTCATTCTATGCTCCCTTTCTTAATTCTTCTATTTATGCTGCATTTACTGCAATTTGGCCTTTGTCCCATCATTCCATGTTCTCACCAAAGTATTCCTAGCTTTAGGTAAATAAAATAAACATTGTTTTTTCCTCCTACTTCTTTCTTAGTCTTTTTGTAGGTTCCTATTCCACTTCAACATAAATGAGTTCCTCAAGGTTAGGTTCTGGATCTCTTCTTGCCTCACTCTACACCTTCTCAAAATCTGGATCAGCAGCACAGATCACAGATCAACTGAAGAAAAAACTGTGAGTGGGCCCAGAAATCTGTATTAAACCTTCTAGCTGATTCTGATCCACTCTAAAGTTTGAGAATTACTGTCCTAGACTATTTGATCTACACCCTTTTGCCGCTAATTATACATTTATCTCTCCAGCCCACCCATCTCTTCCAAGATCCAACAGCCAGCTTGACTTGGCTATCTCGCTGGTGTCCCCTATTCAACATGTGCCTAACAGACCACTCAAAACCTCTTCTTTTGTCTCCCAACCAGATCTTGAGCATTCCCTTTCTCAAATGATACTCACCTCATTGCTCCAGCCAGAACGTGAGTATCAGCTTTAAGTCCTCCTAATTCCTCACCCACCACCGCTGTCCCATTCAATCACCAAACCACATAAATATATCTCAAATTCATCTACCTTTTTCAATCCTTACTACCACCACCCTAGACCAAGCTACCATCATCCATTATCTGGCCCACCATAATAGCTTAATCAGTCTCCCCACAACCACTCCTGTCCCCCTCCACGTCTTTCTATATCACTCACTTGGTTAAATGGTCTTTTCACTTCTGTCTAAAGGTTAAAGAACAAGATCCTTAACAAAGTTTCTAATGCCCTATAAGATCTGGTAATACATGTAAAGTAGTTGCAAGAATACCTGGCACAGAGTACACTCATTAAATGTTACCTAATATCTCAGGCTATTCCCACTCTCTATTGTAGCCACATAATTTAGTTCAAGTCTTTCAACTTATCAAATTCTTTCTCACCTCAGCACTTTAGTAGAAAGTGTCCCATACCGTCTTATTCATCCTTCAAATGTGAGTATTTTTTCACATTCCCCCAACAAAATAAGAAATCTTACTGTTACATGGTCCCCAAACATCCTGCACTTATTTGTAATAGCTACTATACTGCTAATTATGTAAACAGTGTCTGTCTTTCTCACTAAAATGTAAATTCCATGACAACCAGCACTGGATTGATCTTACTACTGCTGTTAACTGTGTGCCTAGCAGAGTGCCTGGCAGGTAGCAGGTATTCATTAAATGCTGGCCAAGTGAACACATATTATTCATTTCCTCTTTCAAAAACTTTCTCCTCCTTGATTTCTATTACACTTAGCTTTTCTGGTTTTCTTCTTCTATCTCTGACTACTCTCACTCTGGTTCATCCTCTCAGCTCTGTCACTCTTGGTATTGCCCTAAGTATCTGTCCTTGTTTATCTTCTTTAGTTCTGCATCCAATTCTTCCTTGGTTACCGTCTATGTATCATGTTTTTAACTATCACCTCTAGGCAGATGCTTTCGTGTTTATCACCACTCCAATCTCACTTAAGCTCAAATCCCACATTTCCAATTGCTTAGTAGATATGTCTACCTGGTTGCCCTAATGGTATCTCAAATTCAGTTAAGACTAAAACTGAGATTATGAATACCTTCCCCAAAAAGTTCCTTGTCCTGCACTTTTTTCAATGAATGACACACTCTCCGCTATTCCAGCCTAAGGCCTACATCCTTTCTTCACTGAGGCCTCTCTTATTACTTATTACCAAACAATCAGCAGGCCTTCCCTATGGATTCGGACTCTGTAACATTTCTCACTTTGTTCCATTTTTCACTTTCACTGCTACTACTCAAATTCATGTCTTTATAAATTTTGTATTATAGCAATAATCTAGTTATTCTCCTTGACTTCAACACTGTTGTCATATTAATGTTCCCCAAAGACATTTTTCTTTTTCATTTTCTTGCTCAAAAATTAAAACTTCCTACTGTCTTCAAAATAAAGCCCAATTTCTTCACCTACCATTTAAAAAGACTCCTTAACTGGCACAAAAACTTTAATTCTTCATATACAGATTTTCCTTACAGCAGAGCCATTAGCTGGCCTTGACACCTCTACTTACTTTTCTCTCTGGGAAGCTTTTTACCCATTTTTAGATGTCCAAATTCTATGTTCAAATATTATTTCTCATGAGGATTCTATTCACCAATGGTGTGTCCTTTCCCACCCCAAATACTAATAATCTCTCCCTCCTACGATATCTCATATAGTGCTTTCTTGTCGTACTAGGACTTTCTACTTTGAACCATACTTTTTTTTTTTTTAAGTGTTATATTCCCTATAAAACTCTGAGTACTTTAAGTGTGTGGGGGGGGAGTCTATATTTATCTTTTTGACTATCACTTTGCTGGTGATCAGGGTTCAAAGTAAAGTATAATGGTCTTTTTCCTCCTTCTACACAATTCTAACCATTTACAAAGTCCCTTTGCAAAGAGCAATATGAAAGAAACTCAAACCCACCTTCCCTGCACCTCCTGCCCCCCCCAACCCCTCAAACATCAAAAAGCAACAGGAAAAGCAATATAATTCCAATACTAGAGACTTGTACTATGTTCCTATCTGCAATACTCTCTTCCCAATCCTTTACCTGGCTTAAATTCATTAATCCCACTAGACTGTAACTCTATGAGGGCAAGGGCTTATTTTACTTAGTAATAGATCTAGTGTTTAAAAATTAGGGTCTCAAAAATATTGAATGAATGAACTAGGTTTTGTTTAAATATAACTTTCTGGGGCATCCGTGATCTCTCCAACCTAAATTGGATATTCATAAAGCTTTGCTCTAGATCCCATTTCTCACCCTACATGCCAATCTTAAAAAAAAGTCCAAAGTTGATCATCTATCTGCATGTGCACAAGATAAAAGACAATGAACCTATTCACACCGAGTGCAATATTAGGGTTGCCATCTCATAACGGCTCTAGAAAGCTTTGCCCTCCATGTCTTTGGAAGCTCTTGCAACCCCTTCCAATAAAAATCCTTTTCAAGATGCTGCCCATTTCAATCCTCTACTGGATTCTTGGCCCTGGGTTACACTGAAATCTTAGGGACACGTCTGGAAACGCAGGGGAAGCGGAAAGACCACGATTCCACGATTCCAAATCAAGTGACAGAGAAGCTGAAAAGGGACAGCAGACGCTCAGAAAAGGAATGCCAATCCTTTGATCAAAACATGACACCGAAGGCCTACCACGGGGTAAGGTCTTTGAGGAGGGAGCCCGAGAGAAGGTAAGAGGCGGAAAGAGGGAGCTGCGCAGAGAAGTCGCCAAAACCTTTCGAGAAAGGTCCGAGACAGGGTTCCAGGGACCTAGTCCCTGGGGCCGTGCCTCAGCCGACAAGCCCTAGCCCGAAACAACCTAGGAGGAAACAACCCTCGTTGAAGGGAGAGAGCGGTCAGCCTGTGGCACGCGACCGCCCGCAAATTACGAGGTTTCCCCATAAGGAGCGAGGAAACTAAGACCCCACGCAAATACTCTCCCACCTCGCCCCTCGCGGAGGTCTCGAGCCTCCCAGAGGCGGCTGGGAGCCGGGTATCTCGTCACAACTCACCGCTCCGCCCCGCTGCTCCGTCCGTTCCCGGAGGCCCCTTCCGAACCGCTCCCGGAACTAGCCTGCTCCCAGTAAAGGGAAACAAAGGTTCCTGCAGCAGCGTGAAGAGGGGAACTTTTTGGCGGTGCGACGGTGGGAAGTGACGTAACCGTCGGTTTCCGGTCCGCCGGATTATGAATGACGGCCGACGCGGCTGTTTCCAAGACACTCTGCCTGTTGTTTCTCTCCGGCCTTTCTGGCAGCCAGTGGTCCGTGGGCGAAGACTCGCAGAAGCTGCCTCGGAAACCTGGCTCGCGCGGGGTGGGTAGGCGCAGGCGGCTCGTGTCGCTGACACGCTCACGCACCCTCCCTGCCTGGCCGCGCCTCTGCGACCAGGTAAAGAGGGCGCTCAGGCCGCCGGTTACGCAGTCCCCCTGACCCCCCTGAGTACTCTTGGCATCCGGAGGCGACAGGGCTGACCCTGCAGGATGGGGAGGACGGGGACGGGAAGGGCAAGGGAGTGGAATTAGTGGCCCGATCTTTCTCCAGCCGCTCAGTCTTTTAGACAGTCACAGCGTCTGAGAGAGCTGGTCGAGGGCTCCGGGCCCCTTCTCTGGTTTCCCAGGGCCAATCCTCGTGGCTTCCTCTGCTGATGGGGGAATGGAGCAGCTTCTTTTTGCAGGAGTCTGTGGGGTCGTTTGCCATATGCTGCTAAGTGTAGTTTTTAAGACCTTTGGCACCTTTAACTTTTTTTTCTCTTTGGCACTTAGTTTTTCATTCCATGCCTTCCTGGTTGGAGAAAGCAGTTGTATGTGAATACTGCTTAACAGTTGCTACAAAGGACTTGTTTTGTTTGGGGCCATTCGTTTCTGTTACACTATCAAAGCAGTGTTTCAGTTCGGTTTTAAACTTCTGCATAGAAAGTTTGAGTTTAACTTGCATGAACATTGCTTTGGCTTCAGAAGCATTTACTAACACCCGTACTTCCCATCCCAACCCTACCTGGTTTGGGATTAGGTGGCTCGTTTTTCCCCCTTTATTCTTAAACCCAAGATCCCATTTCTTGTCATAAATTCTTGAATATCAGGAAATGCCAGCATTTGATAATATATCTTGTGCTAAATTATTGATTTAATAGATACTACTTTTTCTAAGTTTATCTATAGAAAAAGTATTAGAGAAAATGAAAAAGCTGGCAAGAATTAGTGATGTGGCAATTGTAAACATGGTCATTTAAATATTGTGAAAATAAATTCTTTGTTATAAATACAACTGATTTGCTGTTACATTTAATAAATCAAACTTTAAGCTATGTGAGTTTTTTTTACTTAACTCTGGTGGGGAGTATACACTACTAAGGGGATTGCCTTAGGGCATGCATACTCACTACGTGAAATTATGTTTGAGTTATACCTGAAGACATTATTTTATAAGGTCTAACTTTAAAAACAAGTCTGTAATGAGATCAGTGAGATTTGAGAATTGTTTTTATCAGCTTTTCTGTTACTATTTTTTTACACTTCTATATGTTTGCCTGCTTTAAGCGAAGCTCAAACTTGAACTTCTGTAATATTGATTGGGTCCATCAAGTTTAAAAACACCACCACCAACCTGTGTTTACTTTGTAGCTTTGGTATCACCTGTGATTTGAAATAAGAATACTGAGTATCCAATTAGCCTTTCTAATAGCAACAATTAAGCAGACCTTGAAACTTAAAAGTTCTGTAGGCCAGTCAACTAAAACACCTGTAGTATATACAGTTCCTTAATAAAAGTTGTTTTTATCTTCAGATATTCAAAGTAGCCCACTGAATTCTGTTAGGATTAGTACTTAGGATGCAAGGATTTAAACCATTTAGATCATAACAAGCCTAGATATTGTTTGCTGTGGGGATTCAGTAATTTTATTTCAGGCTTGCAGACACTTCTAACATGTTAGCATTTTATGCTGTGATCCCTATAGTATTACGATTCTGTGGCAGCAGATGATTTCCTGATTCACCATAGAGATGACACACCTCCCTTATGGCTAAAGTTACAGTAAGCTTTTTCACTCTTAAACAGTTTTTCCCCGCTTTTTGCCCAGATAAGAAAACAGCTAATTTTAATTATTGAACTTTGTCCTTTAGGACTTAACTATATGCATCCCCACATTACATTATAATAATGAGCACTGAAGCAGCTCAGCTTTTTTTCTTTCCTCATTTAACCTTTAATGTCTAAGGTAATTAGCTGCTATCTAACTCTGTAGGGGCAAGCTTTTATATACATAAAATATAGATAGATAGTAAGAAAGTAGGGTGAGATTTGCAACCAAATTGTGTTATTTTGTGAAATGTATAAAACACAATCTAAGTTCCAATATTCATAATATTGAACATTGGATGTGGTAAGGAATTTAAATGAGTTTAAATTTTAATCTTTCAGAAAAATGTAATTTCAGACCTGTAAACTGTTGAACTATTTATTTTGTACAATATAAGCAGGTATTTGCTTAGGGTATCACATCTGCCATTTTGTGCCTTCCTGTCATAGTAACAAACCAGTTTTTTTCAGTACTTGCGGCGGTGGGGGGGGTGTCTTTTCAATTGGATATGAATCTTTCCTGAGAAGTTTGGAAATATAAAGCATAATTTGTGGCTTGCCAGTCAAAATTCATTTAATAGTGTTAATAGATAAGGAATTTTGAGATAAATTACAAATGACTAATAATAGCTAGTATTTATTTACAGGCTTACTAATGTGATAAGCATTGTTAGGTTCTCACAGCACACTATGGTAAATCTGATATTACTGTTCCCATTTTATAAATGAGGAAGCTAAGATACAGAAAAGTTCTATATTGCTATTAAATAGCAGCACCAGGATTTGAACCCAGTCAGCTCCCAGAGTCTAGGCTCTTATCCATTATTTTTCTTGGTGTATAAATACTTGCTAAGTAAGTATATAAAATCTAGTTAGGTTCCTAGTTCTCCTGACTCAGTATCTGTATATACAAAAACTATACTTTCTTTACAAGTTTAGATGGATTCAAGTCATACTTTTTCCAGTTCCAATCTCAGAGGTCACCTTGTTTCTTCACTTCAATTTATACATAGTTGGCTCTTAAAATAGATTTATTCATCTGGAAGAATTGTGTCAAGAAGAATGAGGCTAATGTACCAAGACTTAAGTTCTCAATAGTATTGTCATTACAATGATTACTAATACTCATTTATGTACATTCATTCATTTATTTCTTAAACTAAAATTTGAGTACTCGTAAGCATTGGAGATATAAGGTTGGGTAGTAAGTGCTATAAGAAAAAAAAAAAAAATGGATAAAAGCCTAGGAGGTAATGGGAGTGCTTTTTCAATTCAGGTTGTCAGGGAAGGCTGCTCCTGAGTTACTATTCAGAGATCTCAGTGAAATGAAGGAGTAAGCTAGGCATTAGGAACAGCAAGTACAAAAAAAATTCTCAACTGGGAGCATTCCTGGCTTCTTCCAAGAACAGCAGGGAGAACTAGCTGGAGAAGAGAGAGCATGAGGGAGCAGAAGTAGGGGATCAGGTCAGAAAAGGATAGCTAGGGTCATGGTAGCTATAGGCTATAATAGGAAATTTGGATTTTATTTTAACTGTTTTGGGGAGCCATTGGATGGTTGTGAGCAGGGGGTGTGAACTGACTTAAATATGTTTAAAGGATCACCCTGACTATTGGAGAATGGAGAAAAATTGTTAACAGATGTTTGTATTAGTCTCTATAAACTTAGAGTTTATATGACTTAGGTTAGGTGGATAGTAGGAGAGGTGCTAAGAAGTTGGATTTAGCATATATTTCAAAGGTAGAAATAGTAGCTTTTTATGAGAGAAAAAATGAGTTGAGTGAGACTTGAGAATTAAGGGCCTGACCATGGTGTTTTCATTTTATCAATAAGGGAGGGAGAACAGGTTTAGAAAAATGTCCAAGGGAAGATGTCAAGTAGCATTTGGGGTCTGAAGTGCAAGGGAAATGATGTGATTGAGATAAAAATAGGAGTCATAGATGATATTTAAACCTGTGGTATTGGAGATCACCTATAACAGTACTGTTATATTGTGAGTTGTGGCCAATTAATGGGTCATGAAATCAATTTAATGAGTACTAGCCAGCTTTATTTATTTGTTTGTTTATATATTTTAGAGAGAGTGTGCTGGAGCATGAGTACGGGGGAGGGGCAGAGGGAGAGAATCTCACGCAAACTCCCCACTGAGTGGGGATCCCGAGGCAGGGCTCTATCTCATGGATCTCATGACCCATGAGATCGTGACCTGAGCCAAAATCAAGAATCAGACCCTTAACCGACTGAGCCACCGAGGTGCCCCCTAACCAGCATTAAAATAAAAGGGGAGGGGGAGGAGGAACGGAAGGAAGAAAAGCACAGAATAAAAAATATCAGATATCCCGTGTAGTAGGATATTTCTTCATGATCCTTTTGTTTCAGTTTTATTCGTGATCCTTTTTATTTGCTATAGTGAATTGCATTATAAAAGTCTTACTGTGTGGCATGATGAAAAGGTTGAATACCAGTAATCAAAGGAGTGTGAGAACAGGGCAAAGCACTGAGCCACGGATTGCTAAGAGGTCTGTGGAGGATCCGATAAAGGGAATCAGGAAGGAACTACCAAAAATGATTGCTTTTAGAACAGAGGTTTATCAAGGATTACTGAGACAGCACAACTGCATAGAAAAATTTCTGATGAGTTTCACTTTCGTGAAATTGTTGCTGCAATAAAATTGCAATATGCTTAACTTTCTGAAATTTTAAGTTTATAAAATAGTGCTATTTATATTAGAAAAATAGCTATTCCTAAATGTTTTCAGATAAGATTCCTTTATAGATTCAATTAATGCTTTTGTATTGATGGACAATTCTCATCCATGTAATGGAATTAAAATGTACTTGTAAGGATTGTGAGCATTAGAAGTAATGTATAAAAGTTGAGTGTGTTTTGCACATAGTTGGTGGACAATAAAGTGTATGTGATATTAGAATTGTATTTTTTGTTCAGTCATTTAACATTTATTAAGCCCCTGTGAAATTCCAGGCACAGTGATAATTTCTTATTTGATAAACAGTATTTTGTTGCGTGGTGCACTTTTTGGTCTTTATCTGTTAGGTAATGTATAACTTAGCTATTTATCCATTATGTAATATTTAGTTGCCCTAGATCCAGACTTGAATTTTGAGCACAAAACTGTCAAAAGTTTTTTCAGCTTCTGAACAAGTATGCTTATTTTTTTTCCTTTTTAAAGATTTATTTATTTTAGAATGAGTGAGAGAGTGCATGCATGTGAGTGGGAGAGTGGCAGAGAGAGATGGAGAGAAACTCAAGCAGATTCCTCACTGAGCTCGGAGCAGACACAAAGCTGGATTTCACAACCCTCAGATCATGACCTGAAGTGAAACCAAAAGTCAGTCGCTTAACCGACTGCACCACCCAGGAGCCCCCAAGGATGCTTATTTTCAGTACATTTATTATGTTTTTTCTTTGTCTGTCTTTACATATCCATATGCATGAAGTGAAGTAGTAAAATGGTTTTAGATTTTAAAAACCCTGTGAAACTCATTTACCCTTTCATATGTGAAATATTTCAATTTATCAACACCAAGATATATTAGAATGAGAATACAAAAATAAAAGGTGTAAATGCCTAAAATGTTAAACCCATGACTGCTTCAGTTGTGTTTAAAAATGTGTTTGAAGGGGCACCTGGGTGGCTCAGTTGGTTAAGCACACAATTTTTGATCTCAGTTCAGATCTTGATCTCAGGCTCATGAGTTCAAGCCCAGTGTGGAACCTACTTAAAAAAATATGTATATCTTTGAAGATTCACAAGTAATGAAACCAGGTTTAAATATTTTCTTTTTACCTCTCTATTCCCTCTGCAACACTTCCAAACAAACTGGCATGTCCAGGGAAGAGATGTACATTCCATCAGCTCTGTTCAGCTCCTACGTCTGTGGTTTTATCTGAGGCTTTCTCAGTCTGTCTCAGGAGTAGTGGCAGTGTGGCACCTGTCACCGCTGAGCAGATGACACTGCTTCTGTGCATGGCAGGAATGTAATATGGGGTCACAGGAGCTGCCCCAGAAACCCTGGAGACCCAGAAGATGCTTCTCCAGTACCTACCTTTGTAAAGCACATGACATAAAAATAATGATGTAAGGAACCTCTAGGTAGAAATGAGAAGAAAAAAAAGAGAAGAGGCTTTTCTTTTGCCTATGATGTCTGCTGACTTAAAGCAAAAACTATGTTCTACTCTCTTGAAAAATTAAACACATAGTACAAACCAAAAACATATCAGATTTGTACAGGTTTGCTAATAATATTTATTTTAGAAATTACATTCGTATTTAATAGGAAGAAATTGCCCAGGGAGAGTCATTTTTTTTAACTCCAAGATTATTAAGTAACATTTTTAATCTTCCAGGAAAAAAAAAAAAAAACACCAACATCTATATTGGAAAAATAAATTATGTTAAGAATCAACAGTATTTTGCATTTTCTCTCCGGCATCTCATTAATTTTTAGATATCTCCATGGGCAGGTTATTGCTATTCTATTTTGTTGACATTTAGCATTTATTAAGTGCTCACAGTGACAAAAGTTTATAGAATATGTAAAAGTCTATTCTCAAGGTTCTTATTTTTATATGCCTTGGAAAGTGGCAAATATACATGTACTCTAATTTCTGTGTATCCTAAATCACAAGCTGTAAAATAGCATGACATTGTTTTCAGTTTGTTTGTTTGTTTTAAAGATTTTATTTATTTTTATTTGAGAGAGAGAGAATGAGAGAGAGGGAGTACATGAGAGGGGGGAGGGTCAGAGGGAGAAGCAGACTCCCTGCCGAGCAGGGAGCCCGATGCGGGACTCGATGCGGGACTCCAGGATCATGACCTGAGCCGAAGGCAGTCGCTTAACCAATTGAGCCACCCAGGTGCCCCTTGTTTGTTTTTTTTTTTAAAGAGTTAGCAGGACTAGTCTCGTAATTACTATTTCCCAGACTGCTGGGCAAATGAGGAAATCTATCACGTTTTCTTTCAAATCTGCTTCTTGAAGCACTTAGGGATCTTCTGTATCATATCCCACTATCAGCAGAGGGAGTTAAGAAGATCAGTAAATTATCAGCAATAGATTTACAGGAGGAAACTCTTCAAAGAAATTATTAATTTCCTAGAAAATGTGGTTTCTTTTGCCTGTGAGCTTTAATAAGCACCCTTTAATATTTTGTTTTAAAGTAAATTATAGGTACAAAAAATTAAAAAAAAAAAAATAAGCCAGGGAGAAAATGGTTCCCATGGGTTAAAAAGTTGTTGCTCTTAAATCACATGAAATAATTTTCCTCTAGATAATCTTTTAAAGAAGTAACAAACCATGGTGCAGATCTGTTATGTTTTAATAAAAGAAATATAAAACAGTAGTGATTACTTGCATTATCAAGAGGTTCGTACTTTACTAACTATATCCTTTTGTTATAATGAATTATTAGATCTTTAACAAAGAAGCTGAGGACCAAGACGCTTAATTTCAGAGTACACTAATATTTCAAATACACTTAAAGAGTTACAGGTATACTTTTTAAAGGCTTTTAAAATAATTTTTCCTCTACTGTACGGTCTTCCTAGTACAGATTTCCATGGTGAATGCTTTTAAAGAGTGCCATCTAGTGTTAATTTTGGAATTGTGATTTATGGATTAGAACATGGGGAATTTTAGACCCAGGAAATGTAGAAATGAGTTATCACAGTTGACAAATTATTAAGGAATATGACTTGAAAACGCCCATCAGTAATTTGACCTCAAGATTGTGTATGTCTGCATCTTTAAAATAACCAGCATGTGTATTCATGCATTCATTCAACAAATAATTCTTGATTATGTGTGTGTATATATATGTATCAGGCCATGTTTTAGGCATAGCAGTAAATAAAACAAAATTCTATTCTCATAGAACATTATTTGTGTGTTACCACAGTTTGAAATGTGAAGAAAAACATAGAATAGTGTTTTCAGGGTGGGTAGAGGTGGAGTTTTCAATTTAAATACAGTAGCCAAGGATCATCTCAGCAAGAAGTTGATATTTAAATAAATACCTGAAATAGGTGAGGGGGTGTTCCAGGCCCTGGAAACAACTGCAAAAGCCCTGAGGTGGGAATGTACCTAGTATTGTAAAGGAATAACAAGCCACTTTGGCTGGAGCAGTGAGTGATGAGACCAAGGAGATCTTTAGGCCATTGTAGGAGCTTTGCCGTTTCCCTGAATAAGATGGGAAGATATTTGTTTGAGTAGAGGAGTGACATGATCTTCTTACTCCGTTTTTGACAGGATCACTTTGGATACTATGTTGAGAAGAGACTAGAGTGGGAGGTAGGATGGAAAGCAGAAGATAATTGCTATAATTCAGAGATAGGTGGTGGCAGCTTGGATCACAGTGGAAGCAATGAAGATGGTGTGAAATAAACATTTTAGATATATATTGAAGAGCCAAAATAAGTTTTTAATGGATTGGTTATGCAGGTGTGAAAGAAAAGAGTAATTAAGAATGACTCAAGATTTTTGGCCTGAGCAGCTAGAAGGATGAGGCTCCGTTAACTGAGATGGGGAGGATGCATGAGGAGCAGGTTTGGGGTGTGGGGGTGAATGATTCTGGACATGTTAACTTTGAGGTATCTTGGTTATCAACATCTAAGTTATGGGGAACTTCAAATATTTTTCTGTTGTGATTCAGCATGCAATAGCTCATCATATCAAAATCCACTTTAGGAGAGTCTGTTTCTCACGAGGGAATGAATGAATATACCCCGCCCCCCCCCATGATTGTGTTGTAGAGTCAAAAGAGAAGTAGTGTGGGAGGACAAACATTGCCAAAGCTTCTCCAGACAACTCCTAGTATTCTTGGTTATTTATTTCCCATTCCATTCATCTCCTGTTCTTACCTGTAGTGAGACCCCAATGTACTTGATTGGGAGGGTTCTATTGCTAAGCACATGAGGTATGCTTATTTTAAAGGAGCTCGGTGAAAATAACCCCTAAGACTAATTAATTGCACCGGGTGGAAATCTTTCTTTTGGAAGCCGTTTATTCAGTTCAGGAACAAATTCTCATGGAATCGTATCTATCACAAATCCTTGCTGCTTTCTAAAAAAAAGTTTTTAAATATTCATCTTTTATTTCAGCTTCTAAATTACTATATTCTAAGGCCTGTAACCACTTCAATTTATGCTGCAGGTGACCCAATGAAAGAAGAAAATGAAAGGCATTAAGAAAAGTCTTACAGAAGAACACCTATACTTGGACTTTTCTCACCAAATAGAAGGATGCATCTTTCCTCTTCATACATCTGTAACTTTGTTTTTGTTGTCATACTGTGACTGCAAAATCTTTAAAGTTTGCTTAGTCCTCACTGGAGCAAGTACGGATATTTCACTAAAAAATGTAGTGCTCCAGGATGTTGAACTACAAATTATTTCAAGACAAGAGCTTCCACCAATAGTCCAGAATTGCTGTTTACCTGCAGTAGTGGAAAAACCAGACAATTTCTGTAGAGCAGGACTTGCTGTCGTCCTGAGACACATAATCCAGAAATCGTACGAAGCTGACCCTTCCAAGAAGGAAATTTTGGAACTTTTGGGTTTTAAGAAGACTTGCTTGAAAGCCTGTGCCGAAGTAAGTATGATGGCTCTTCCGTTACTTAAAAGCCATAAAGTGATAACACATTCACTTGAACATTTATTTTAACTTTCTGTGGGAGATTAATTAAATCCTGCTTACTTAAGAAATCTCTAGTCAACAATGAAATAAAGTAGTCCCTCATGTATGCCAATACTTGAGGTGCAGCATTGAAGAATAAGAATTCAAGATTTATTTTGTGAGGTTTGGGGACATTATTTTTAGATTATGACTCCTTTTTTTATCTTTTGTTTTAATTGAGGACTTTTAAAGGAAATTTTACACATGAATAGAAGCTCAAGTAGCAGTGCTTTGAAAGCTGTACTTTTTTAGGGATGCATGTCCTTCAAAGGCTTTGGGAAGGAAGGATTTATTCAGTAAGAGGATGCAGGAGGATGGCATGTATTCCAGGTATAGGATTGCTAAACCGTTGTTTAGTGTTATCATTTTTAAAGCACTGTAATATGTCCCTTGATATAGCATAAACACCTAGTCCAGGGATGGCTCAGCTTCAATTGTCAAAACCAGTCTTACTTCCCAATAGAAAGTTTTCTTCAAGCTATGTTGAAAGTAAAGACTCCCTTCATTTCTTCTGTTATTTTGTTTTGCAGGTTAGTCAGTGGACCAGGCTATGCGAACTCACCATCCCTTTAGCTATTGAGAATTTTCTCAAAGAATTTTCTGACCAGCACCCAGCTATCCCCGTGGAAATACTACAGTTAGAGAAAAAGCTTAGCGAGCCCGTTAGAGTGCATAACGATGACAAACTCCGTCGGCAGAAGCTGAAGCAACAGAAGGCTGCTGGGGTTGGGCCTTTCCTTGCTAAGGAAAAAACAAAGAGCAAGGTGCATAGACAAGAAACGTCTGAAGAGTTGGACTCTTCATCTGAGAGCCTGGAACTGAAGGTGGCATTCTCAAAGCTCACAGTCCTCGAAGAACCAGCTACCACCAACAGGGAGCCTTCTCATATCAGAAAAGCAAAAGCCTCTGACCTTCCACCTCTGGAGCATGTGTTTGCAGAGGGCTTGTACTTCACTTTGGCAGATATCGTGCTCTTGCCCTGTATCCATCATTTTTTGGTAAGGTTTATTAAGAATGGATACATTACTAGAAGTTTCAGTCTACGAAATTGCCTAGATTTGCATCCCTATTCCACTTCTTACTATCATCATGTTCCTGGGCGAGTTATTAATACCTATCTCCATTTTCTTATCTGTAAAAGAGAGATCATAGTACCTATCTCATACGATCAGTGTGAGGAAGAAATGACAATTTGTGTGAAGTGTGAACGTATAGTGTGTGGCATGTAGTAAGCTCTCAGTAAATCTTAGTCATTATTATAACTTTTAATTTTGAGTTGCTAAAATTTTGGCAATTGTTATGATTATTAATTTCAAATTGCTCTTGCGATTACCTTCAAATATTAGAGGTTCCAGTATTAAACACTAAAAAAATCTTGCCAGCTATATTTTATAATTAAGTAGTCACTTAAAATACTAATTACGTTAGGTATTATTAAATCAGAAATATTTTATCATCGTGTCTGTGCATCTCTGTTCCTTATAAGATTACATTCAGTTGCTGGCTATGCTAGTCAGTGTTGTGGGAGAATATAAATGGAAAGTTTTCTTCCTTAGTATGAGTGTGTGTGTGTATTCTTTTTCCTCTCTGTGGAGGAAAAAAGAACAAGGTAAAAATAATATTATCCCGAACATGGGAAGCTGTAGCTCTCTGCAGCTTTCCAATTGGTTTTCAAGAGCTGCATTGTTCTTGCTTTGAAGCGTTTCACCCTTTCTCCTAAAAAGGAATCAGATACAGATTTCATTCTCATATATCACCAACACTTCAGGTATCTCTACTGACAAACGAGAAATGATTTCTAATGAAAATCTATTTGGAGGCCGGTGCTTCACTAATAATAATAAGTTAGGTGGTATTAATTAATTGGCATTTTCTTAACATTTCTAAAATAACTTCCGAATTAAAGGATGTGAAAAAGAGATTTGGGAATTGTTTAGATGTTGATTAGTATTTTAAATGTCATATGTATTCAGAGTATCCACGGAGCTGGGTGGGGAGAAAACATCAACTTTTTTTTTCTAGTCAAATGATTTCTAAATTCTCTTACTCCTGACCTTCCCCTTTATTACCAACTTCAGTTATTAGAGCAGTTATTTGATACATATTATGAAATACTGTTGGTGTTCGTGGCTTCTTGGTCTTCTTGGATAACTGTGTTTGTTTTTAATTTTGTAAGAATTGAATCAAAGTGGCACATCCACTAATTGATTCATTTAAGAAACTTACTGAAAGCCTACTGTGTATATAGCAGTTACTGTTGTAGGCACTGGAAATAGAGTGATGAACAAAACAGATAAAGTCCCAACCCTCACGGAGTTAATATTCTAGCAGGGGAAGATAGAAATGAACAAGTAAACAAATAAATAATATATATTTAAATAATAGCAAGTGGTACAAAGAAAGTAAAACTGATAGAGATGAGTTATCTGCTTTCAAACGCAACAAAACAAATATAAAATTGGATTTACCTGTATGAAGTTGATTCTCGATAATTATCCAAACATCCATTTTCAGCTAGTTTGCCTTTGATTTTAGCTTAATTTAAATCCTATTTACCTAATTAGGATCAATTGAGGCTGAAGTATTTTTAATTGAGAGGGATTTTTTTTTCCCCCTCTTCAATCAGGTAGGACATCTACTAACTGCTACTACATAAATTTACATAATACTACTGAAGAGCTTTGTTCTTAGTTTAAAATAGGGGAAAACACGTACACTCAACCTTTATTATTACACGTATTCTATGATTAATTTTTTCTCTTCTGACATTTATATGTAAACTAATTCTCACAATATTTTCATTTGTATTTTTCTTGGATCTGCACATTTTCTTTCAGGAATTAATCTTTCTTTGCCAAAGAAAGATACTGTTGATATTGTTTGTTATGTTTATTTTGCTCATTTAAGTCACCTTGGGTTATGAAGCAGTTGTTTGAGTTCAGGTAGTGGCTATGATGCAGAGCATTTGTGCTTCATTAATACACATTGAGGTGATGGAGGGTGGGTCCAAATGGTCAGTCTCAGGATCAAGTTCATGATCAGAAATGAGAGTCAAGTTACTAGGTTTGGATCAGAAACAGAGCCGAACCTAGAGCAAGGATATTTGGCCACAGGAATAAAGCCAACAGTATGAAAGAGCAGTCAGTTTTGCTAAGTCAAGGTTTGGAGTACCAGAGGTCAAACTTAGAAGAGTTAGGGAAAATACACAGTTCTGCTAAGCAGAAAAAAGCCGAAGATGCCAAAACAGTCGTAGGTAGAGTGGCCAAGGTGCTGTATCTGAACTTGCTCCACGCTTTTCTTCCTTTTCAGTGGATATTAATTTGCAAAGTTAACCCAATAGCCCAGCACTTCGTTATGGAAGGTGCCTGACAAAACCCTCTATTCTGGAAATTTTAGGAATAAACTTTAAGAAGAATAGATTAAAATGCACACCTCTTATGATTTCCATTTTTTAAGTCATTTGCTAGCATCTTCTAGTAGTTATAGCAAGCATATGGGAGAAATAGCAATGAATAGCTATACTCTGGCAAAATCCTGATGTTCCTGATACCAGAAAATTGTATAGTTATTTTTAAGTTGTTACTAGTAAACAAGTATACTTTGATAGGACTATTTAAAAGATTATTCTACTCCCATAAGACAAAATTTGCCATTTTATAAAATATTTTTGTAATTTGAACACTTAGGATTTAACTTTTTACATATTAACTTCCAATGCTCTGAATTGAGTTTTTAAAAAGTATGACACATTTATTGCTTGAGTAAAATTATTGTAGAAATTGATTTTTAAGCAAAAGTACCTATGTTAAATGTCTCTTTCACTGTCCCTGTTGTCATAAAATTAGGAATAAAATGGGAATCTATTGACTGGCATATTGCAAAAACTATGGATGCCACATATTTAGTGGTTAATTTGTATATTCCATATCTCCTCCTCTGCATTAGGTCCTCAAAAGTTTTCAGTTTTAATCCACCAGTTCTAATCTATAAGTAAAAAATGCAGAATTGGGATTATATTTCCAATTAGATAGTTGACTGCTTACACTGCTCACCTAAACATTTTTTAGTTATGACATATTTTCAAAAGAGTAAACATGACTAAGGAAGTGACATAAAGTAAGTACAAAACATTTAATATAATAAATGATTGGAAGGTGATACAGAGGAGGAGATATTTTGGATAAATGTAACATCTTGCTTCTCTCCAGGCAAGTTTTGCTGGCCCTTATTACAATTAACTACAAAACCATTAGGGTTTCGTTTTATGCTCTTGGTAGCAGCAGTTTTTTATCATTATTTAAGAATAAATAATCTTATTTTCTTGTCTTTAAGAAACCGTGATATTTATAATGGTTTTGATCTTATCAGGCAGGTTAACTTTAAAAATCATTTCTTAGGAACAAATATAATTTTCATCTCACACATTTTTCTTAGCCATTTCCTTAAATATATCTTCTTGAGTGTAATGAATGTGGTTCAGTACCTCCTGAGCTGTCTGGATATTAGCGAGCAGCCTGGCATGTTGATTAAATGGGATGACCTGCCATACAGTGTAAAACTCCTCGATTTCTCTTAAACATGAATTACTGTTACTTAATCAGAACTTATTTTCCAACGGAAGGAAAGATGCCATATGCATCTAACAAGAATAAATCACTACCAAGGAGAGGAAAGGAAAGGTGAAGAAATTAGAACATTTCTTATTTGATTAATTTATCACAACTTAAGCTCAGTTCCCTTAACACATAAGCTATTTCCAGGCAATTAAGAATTCTGGCAAGGGGGAGCCTGGGTGGCTCAGTCCATTAAGTGTGGAGACTGCTTAAGACTCTCTCTCTGTCTCAAAAAAAAGAAAAAAAAAAGAGTTTTGGTGAGAATTATAAACTGTTTGGTTCCCAGAGTACCATTTAGACAGTATATTTCAAACTCTTTTACTTTAACTCACAGTAAATAATGCATTTTACAGGTGATTGAGCATACTTATACAAATATGTATATATCTTGTATACATTAAATATACTTGCAACCCACCTTACTACATGCTGTGTACTCTGATATTTTCCATTTTATGCCATTTTAAAAACTACGTTGATTCACAACTTCGCCACAGGTCATAAACAGCTGTTTGAAAAACATTAATTGAGGAGATTCTTCTTTGAAGCTAATAAATAGTTTATTGATCATTTGTTCACTCACCAGAATATTATTTGCAAGGCAGTGTTTTAAGTGCTTGCTGTATACAAAGAGTTAGACATAAACCTTGCTCTTACAATTACTTGTGCTTATTTAAAGTCCAGTTAAAATAGACTGAAATACACATGCATGTGAATTTTTCATTAATTTTCTGTCCTTTCTGGCTTCTGCTTTGGTACTGATTATTACTAGATACGTGTGTCAAGATTTTCTTGATTTGACCTTTTTATTTATCTATTTGTTCATAATCACCAGTCGTAATCTGTTGGTGACGTTATTACTGTTTCTATGGAAACAACATTCAGTGCCTCAAAAAGAAGCAAGAGCATTCTAATTTTTAAAGAAATTGAAGTTTGGTGGTGGTGGTACGGAGAAAGCATCTGGCCAAGAGAAAACAAGAAGATAATTTAAATCAGGAGTAATGGTTTCACATTTTCTAATTTGAATAAAAGCCTTACTTTAAGTGCTGCGTTAGAAAAAATTCTAACTGATGCTAGTTATCTTTTCACTTCTAAATATCTATAATTGTATCTTTTATCTTTTTACTATTTTACTTCAGTGAAATCTCCTCCTTACCCCATCAAATCTTTTTTAAAAATATGGTTCTGAGAGTGTTTCTTACGTTACTTTTAGGTTATACTGATTTGATTCTGTTTTACAGTTCATACATTCAGGGGAAGAAGGCTTCACTAAAGAAAAAAAAAGGAACTTTAGATCACTATTAAAATAAGAGTACAGCCTCTCCATTTCTCTTATTCCCTCACTTCCTCAGTGAGTGTATAACTTCCATTGAGATTCCTCAAAACATACCAGTGACTGTAGACTTAATGGAGATAACAAATTCTAATCATTTAAAAATACCACATACACTTCAATTTATTTTAATTCTCTCCCCATTAACCACTTAAATTCATGTTCATAAATAAGTACGTATTAAGTATTTTAGGTTTTTGATTAAGCAGTGTCCATTTACTCTCTATGTTCAGTGTGTTGAGAACTTATGAAATATAGTGAGGGTCGGGGACAGAGGAATGTGTTCTTGCCCATGAATTATAGATGAAGGGGTTTCTAGATTTGAAGGAAGTTGACTAAGGAAGAGTTTTTAGAGAGGCATAAAAATATGCTACCAATGAAAGATGATAGAAACTGGAATACACGATATAAAATTTCCCCAAATGATTTTCAATTGTAGCATTTATAGACATTTCAAATGTTGTCATGGTGTTTCTATTGATTATCTTAGAATAATCTATTCATATTTTCTGTCCTTTTTCTGGTAAGTATTGGTCTTTTCCATTATATATTTTTTTGGCTTATAGGATAGTCAGTATGTGCATACATTCTTCATTTGTGTGTATATAATATTACTATTCTTAAAGTAATTCACAAATACCTTTTGGGCCTCTTATTGCTAAGACATTTGTCCTTTGTCAGTATTATTTAAATAGTATGTCTTGATTTTAAAAATATCTTTAAAAAATAGACGATTGTTTAGAGTAATTCTAGGTTTATATTAAAATTGAGCAGAAAGTACAGAAAGTTCCCAGATACCCTCTGTCCCCGCACACACAGTCTCCTCTACCATCAACATCCTGCACCAGACTGGTACATTTATTACAACTGATGAACCTACATTAACAAATTACTATAACCCAAACCATATTTTATATTAGGGTTAACCCTTTGGGTTGTACATTTTGAGTTTTGACAAATGTGTGATATGCATCCATCATTATTGTATCATACAGAATAGTTTTACTTCCCTAAAAATCCGTGCTCCACCTATTCATCCCTCTGTCCTAACCCCTGACAACCATTGATCCTTTTGTTATCTTCATAGTTTTACCTTTTCCTAAATGTCATATATTTGGAATTACACAGTATATAGCCCCTCAGATTGGCTTCTTTCACTTAGTAATATGCTTTTAATGTTTCTCTGTGTCTTTTCATGGCTTGATGAGTTCATTTCTTTTTAGTGCTGGATAATATTTTATTGTTTGGTTGCTATTTATCCATTCACCTATGGAAGGACATCTTGGTTGCTTCCAAGTTTGGACAATTATGAATAAAAGTGCTATAAACATCCATGTACAGGTTTTTACATGGACATAAGTTTTCAACTCATTTGGAGTGCAATTGCTGGATCATACGGTGAGAGTTGTTTAGCTTTGTAAGTAATTGCCAAACTGTCTTTCAAAGTGGGTATCCCATTCTGCATTCCCACCAGCAATGAAAGGGAGTTCCTATTGCTCCACATCCTTACCAGCTTTTGCTGTTGTCAGGGTTTTGCCTTTTCACCCTTCTAATAAGTGTGTAGTGGTGTCTCCTTGTTTTAACTTGCAATTCTCTAATGATACATGGTGATGAATGTTTTTTCATGTATTTATTTGCCATCTATGTAACTTCTTTGTCATATATATAACTGCCAACTACGTAATTCTGAGGTGTCTGTTCGGATCTTTTGCCCATCTTTTTAAATGTTTGTTTTCTTGTTGTTGAGTTGCCCCAATTTATATATTGTGAAATGAATACTAAAAATATAGAAAACTTCACTAAAGAAGATACTTGAATGGCAAATAAGTACATGATGCTTAACATCATTAATCACAGGGAAATGCAAATTTGAAATCACAATGAGATACTACCACACATCCACTAGAATAGTTCAAGTAAAAAAGACTGACAATACCAGTCATTGGCAAGATTTGGAGAAATTGGGACATTTTCTAGTGGGGATATAAAATGGTACAGCCATCAGGGAGAGGAGTTAGGCAGTTTCTTTAAAACTTAAGCATACAGTTTCCATACAACCTAGCAACTTGGCTCCTAGTATCTACTCCTAAGAAATGAAAAATATTCAAACAAACACTGGTGCATGAGTTCGTATAGCAACGTTATTTATAATTATCAAAAACTGGAAACAATGCAGATGTCCGTCAACTAGCAAATGGATAAACAAAATATATTATGCTGCACAGTGATTACTACTTATAATGAAAAGAAACAAACTACTGATAAATGCAACTATATGATGAACCTCAGAAACTTAATGCTAAGTTAAAAAGACACATTTTATGATTCCACTTCTCTGAAATACTAGAAAAGGCAAATTATAAACATGGAAAGTAGATCAGTGGTTCCTTGCAACTAACTGGGGAAGCAGAGATTGACTGTAGGTGATCACAACAGAACCTTTTGGTGTGATATAAGTGTTCTAATACTGGATTGTGGTGGTAGTTACACAACTGTATAAATTTGCTAAAACTCATTGTTTGAACTGTACACTTAAAATGTGTGAATTTTATGATATGTAAAGGTATCTTGACAGCTGTTATAAACAAAAAATGTGTAATAGTATGTTTTGTTCTCTGCATGCCTAGGTAATTATCTGCAAGAAACTTTCTGAAAAGCTGATGGAATTTCCACTGCTCGCTGCTTGGTACCAGAGGATTCAGGAAGTGCCAAGAGTAAAAACAGCAGCTTCTCAGTGTGGGATCCAGTTTCTCCATTTACCAGAGTTGCTGACCACCTCAAATGAACAAGATTCAAACTTAAGTGAGGTTCCAGGTGTAGAGGAGCAAAATGATGCTTCATTTATAGGAGGACCAAGACCCACTATGACCAAGTTAATGGTACTTAAAATGTTTTTCTTAAAATTTTCTTTGAAAAATTCCATGTGATAATGTTGCTGAGCATTCTACCCCAACTTGCAATCATTTATTCACATTACTTTTGTTTTAAATTTTATTTGTAACTATTTTATATCACCCTTACCCAATTACTATTTCTGTGTCTTTTACATATAAATGAGGTATAGTAAATTGAAGATTTTTATTAGTATGTGTCTTTGGAGCCAAGTAAATCAGAATATATATTTTTTAAAAGTATTTTTCTCAAAACTTTTTTTTTTTTTTTTAATATTCAAGACATTGGCCAGGGTCATATCACATCTGGTCAAATGTATTGTTTTAACCTGACATTTTTCTGTTGCAAGGTTTTGCTCTTAGTGTTTAAATTTTGAGATGATTTGAAGTTAAAGAATATGAAAATGAGTATCTCAATTTACTTTCCAAGGTTTTGTCTAAATTTAAGATATTTTAGTTCTTTGAATTTTGTTTTTACTTTTTCATTTTAATGCCTTTTTATAAAACAGATATGATTTCTTTTTTCTCTTTGCAGCAAAATTTGTTTCTAATAGTACTTATTGTAGAAATTTTCGCAATAGGCTTTATTTTCTCTATCATTCTAAACAATTTACAAAAATGTTTTGCTTTTAACTTCAACTATTTGAAGATTTATTTGAATAGAGGAAAAATCAGGAAGTAATTTGAGCTATTCATCTGAGTTGTACTGGAAAGATATTCATTATATTTCCCCACTTGGGTTAGGAAGCATTTGAGTTCTACGGTTAACAGAAAGTTTGCTGAATTAGAAGAGCACAAGATTTTAGTAGTGACATCAGCCCCTTAGCTCATCAGTTAAGCTTTGTTAACCTAGTGATGAAACAATGAAATAGGATTTTATAGTTGATTTTAGAAGGTATCAAGGCATGTCCAAAGTTTGATGTGTCTTGATCAGATGACTATACTGTGCAGGGATCTCAATGTCACCTCTTGAGTTTTTTAAAATAAATAATCGTCAATAATTTGCTTTGCATTAAAATACTAATTTTCAAAATCTCAACAAACCAAAAATCTGCTTTTAATTCATACTTAAACAGTCTTAAAGAAAATTGGTAATTCAGATTTTTCTACCTATGTTTTTCTAGCAATAAAATGACATTAGGAAAAACATTTGTATTTTATGCATATTAAAAATATCTATAAACAATGAGAAATAAATAACAAATTTAAATTCAGGAAAAGTTAACGAACAATTGTAAAAATAAGCTGTCTTGTAATAACATAAAAAATAAAAAGGAATCCTGAATTTTTAATTTACAGGGGGTGTGTTAGTTCAGGTCCCCCAAGCAGACCAAGATGGGGTTAGATGTGCAAGAGTTCTACTGAGGGAAATCTGTGAGGTAAAGTGGGGAGGGAGATAGAGGAGGCTATTGTTTAACAACAATATGTTGTTTAACCAAAGGATCTTAATTTCTCCATTTATAAATTAGGAGAGTATAGTAGATATTCTGTAGGATTCTTTTCTGATTTCAAATCTTATGGTTATATAAAAAATGACTGGGACATTACATCAACAATTAAAAAAAAAAGGCTCAAATCTGAAAATAAGTTAAAATTTCTATTTCATTTAATTCTCACTTAAAAGTATATATTAGATACAATAAATGTTCCTTTTTAACAGGACATTGTTTTTGCTACTTACTAGTGAATTATTGACATATGTTTTGAAAATTAGTAAATATTATATCAAAATAATAAATTATGTGAATGTATGACAGTAACTATTAATTTTTGGGTAGTCACAGTATTTTGTGCCAGTTAGATAAGGACAAATGAAATTGGTGCCAAGTGGAAGTATAAACTAGTAAAGTATTTCTTAGGAACCCACACATCTCACTTTTTTTTCCCCTTTTGTTTTCTTTGGCATATTCTTGCCTCCAAAATTTCCCTTATTCTCCAAAGGTTTTAAATTTATTTATTCAGTCAGTTAGTCCAAAAAATGTATATGTTTAGTCATTGTTTTGAATGTGGGATATATGAGGAACAAATTGGACTGCCTTCATGAGCCTTATATTCTGGTGGGGGAGGTAAATAAAAAACACAAATGTGTTAACACATTAGGTAATGATAAGAGCCACAAAAAGTAATGTGAGATAAGGGGGTGGAGGTTATGTGAGTTGGAGTCCTTTTTAGATAGAGTGGTCAGGGAGGCTTATCTGACCAGGTGAAGACATTGATCAAATGACCTGAATGAACTGAAGATTTGGAGGAAGTGTTCTAGGGAGAGGGTCCAGCGAGTGAATAGACCCTGAGCAAGTCTATAGAGGCAAAAGGTAGATTAGTAGTTACCTAGGGAAAGGAGCTGAGGGGGGGAAATAGAAAGTATCTACTAATGGATATGGGACTTCTTTTTGAGATGATGAGAATATTCTCAAATTAGCGTTGATTATGGCACAACTGTGAATATTATAAAAACCATTGAATTGTATGCTTTAAATGTAATGGTGTGTGAGTGATATCTCATATAGTATTTTTGAAGAGACCCTAAGGTAGGATTGAATTTGGTGAAATGAGGGAGAGCAAGTTTAGTATGGCTAGTCTAGAATAAGGGGGAAAGTATAGCGGTAGATGATGTCAAAGAGATGTTTATTTTTCTGGAAGTGCTGGAAGTTTCTGGAAATAAGTGCTCTAGACCTCTAGACATAAAGATGTCTCTACCTCAACAAAGAATCTTCATACTATTTCCTTTGGAACCAGAATTCAGCTAGTTTTCATAATTTAAAGTAATCTCATGAACTAATTGATTCAAATTAGTGATAGATCCTCAGAGATTTTTCTTTTGAATATGATATTTCTAAAGATAAAACCCTGAACCATGGATATCTATCCTGTGGACTATGTACCCAGAATGTGATTGCAAGGGGTCTGAAAATCCATATTTATGCCACACAACTGTCTGCAGATCAAATAAATAAATGCACAACTTTTGACATGGGGAAGGAGCCTGAGAATTTTTTTATATGATAAGTGGTCCTCAGTTTTGAAAATGTTGGGAACCATTTGGTTACAACAGAGGAATCCGTTTTTAGAGGCATTAGAAGCCTCTATGGTATGGATGATGTTTGGGGGGTGTTATGTTGAAGTGAGGCTTTTTGTCCTGTAAATATAACTCGTAGGCTGTAGCTATTTTCATATATGTAAAGACAGATTTTGATGGACATGCAGAATCAGTTTTTCTTTTTTTATCCCTGTGTGGAATGTTTTTGATAAAATTTTTATCTTCAGGTGACTTTTCTTTTTGACATCCAATTGATTTCTAAGTATAAGAATATTGATTTCTATGTAGTTTTAGGCAATAATTTAAAAATAGCATTTTTTGTTATCTCGGTATAAAAAAATAGGAAGGTAACTGTTCTATCAAAAAACACATTGTATTTCTTATGTAACTAAATATTTTGAGGAACATCTAATGATTGTTAATATTTATGCACCTTCTTGACACTATAGAAAAGAAAATTTGCCATATAATGCCTAGATATCTTTTTTTGTTGTTGTTTGATTTTTTCCCTGAAGGGAGCACTCTTTCAAATACATCAACTACATGACTAGCCCAAGGCCATATAGCAAGTTATTGTCTGGGGACAATCTTCTCATCTGTGGAAGGGAACTTCTGTGAGACAAATTCACTGACTCCAAAGCCTGTATGAGTTTATGACTGAAAATGGATTCCTCAAATTGAAGATTGTGTGGTCCCATCCAAACACTTACTTCGTTCTATTTTACAGGTTGTGAGTGATTTCAACTTTTAAACAATTACCTAACAATTGTTCTAATGAGAATAAATTTGCATTTGTACAAAAAAAAAAAAAGAAAACAAAAGAGAAATTTGGCCTTCTAAACCATAACAGGATTTTATTAATTCATTAATTTGTAAAGAGTCTATTTCCTATTTCTTATTTCTAGGAAAAAGGCATTGAAGTGGTGTTTTCTCCCCACCCTTGCCCTACTTGGACTCTTGATTGGAATAGTCTTCCGGCAGCAGTGAGCCCAAAGGAAGGTGAGTTTTTTTTTTTTTCTTTTTTTTTCTCCTTTAAGTTTTAATCATAATCTAGATAACCTCTTCAGATCCATTTTTCAATTCTCTAATTCTGTCTTTGGCTTTATCTAATATTCTGATTGTACTATCCATTGAGTTTTCTTTTTTTCCCCCCTAATTATTTCTTTTTTAAGAAGTCTTTATTTTAATTCCAGCTGGTTATACAGTGTTATATTACAATATAGAAATTCAACACTTCCATTCATCACCCTGTGCTCATCACTACAAGTGTACTCCTTAATCCCCATCACCTATTTAACCCATTCCCCAACCCACCTCCCCTCTGGTAACCATCAGTTCTCTATAATTAAGAATCTGTTTCTTGATTTGTCTCTCTCTCTTTCTCTCTCTTATTTTTTCCCTTTTGCATGTTTGTTTTGTTTCTTAAATTTCCCATATGAGTGAAGTTTTCCTTTTATTTTTATTATAAAAATTTCACATATACACATATACACATTGCTCAGATTCAACATTTCTTACATTTTCCTACATTTGTTTATTCCCTTTTCTTTCTTTTGAAGTATTTTGAAGGAAATTCCAGATAACATGCCATACTATAGTACATACATCTAAGAAATACAGCATTCTAAGTAATTGCCATGTCATTAGCACACCTAATAAAAATTAACAAAAATTCCTTGATCCTTTAATAACCAGTACATAATTGTTTTCCCCTAATTGTTTAAAGTATTGTTTGAAAAAAACATTTTTATAGTTAGGTTTTTAGTTATATAATTATATTTTTCATTGCTAGAAATTATATTTGGGTTGTTTGTTTTTATAATGACCTTTTCCTTGCTCATGTTTCAGTTTCTTCTTTTCATAATTTTTTTAAGCATAGTTATTTTATATTCTGTGTCTGTTATATAATAGCTGATGTCCATAGAGATCTAATTTTGGTGTTTGTTTTTTCTGTTGACTTCATTCTTGGTGTCTTATTTCCCTATTAGTTTTGTAATTATATATTTTGAATTCATTTAGGGGCTACTTAAATCTGTGGGAATCTTGTGGGGCCTGGGTTAGAAGTAAATTTCAATAGAAAGGATTTATATTTGCTTGTGCCAGGCATCTTGAAGTACTAGATCTTAAGATCAGTTAACATTATGTTTTCAGCTTGAGATTCCTTTAACCTTTTCATTTGGAGCTGACGTTTAAACAGACAAGTTACCTTTTATCATCTTCCTTTGCTATTGAGTAGGACTTTTTTTTGTAATGCATCTTTTCATGGGGGAATATAGCTTTTCAAGGTTTCTACTTTCATGTAGTGATAATAGTTCCAGGTTTCCACAATGCTAGGGATCCAGGACTAGCCTCTCTTCTTTTCTTGCTATTAAAGCTCAGATCCCTATTAGCAAATACTCTCCTGGCAGCTGGTGTCAGTTCAAGATTATTAAACTACTTTTTAGTTCCTTTCCCCTTTGTTTAGGCCCTATGGAGTTCCCTTACTCTCACAAATCCATTGAGACAGGCGAAGGATGATTGTTGAGTTTTATATAGCATTTTAGGTGTTTTTAGGTGAAGAACATTTTCATTACTCAATGTTCCACTTCTTTAATTGTTCACTTATTCTTTAGTTTTATACCAAGCCAAATATAACTTTTGATTTCCAAATGCTCTTTGAAATTGTTTGCCTGCCTTTTTCATGTTCTTCTCCTCCGTGATGCTTCCTAAGTATTGTCTATATCTCACTAATCAATTCTAGTCTTTCAATGAAGGAAATAATTTAGGATTTTTCCAGAATGGAATAAGATTTTTATTGGGCAATTAAGAACTGTGCCTCACAGATGTTTTATAAAAGTTAAATTCATTTTTTGGTCTTTGTTAAATATATGAAACATAGTCACTAATGAATTTGTTAATGTTTAATTTTAAATATTTTCTGACATTTTGAAAATTTTAGGTGTTTGTTTTTATTGTCCTTGCAATTGGACTTTTTTTTTTTTAAAGATTTTATTTATTTATTTGAGAGAGAGAGAAAGCACATGAGAGGGGGGGAGGGTCAGAGGGAGAAGCAGACTCCCTGACAAGCAGGGAGCCTGATGCGGGACTCCATCCAGGGATTCCAAGATCATGACCTGAGCCGAAGGCAGTCACTTAACCAACTGAGCCACCCAGGCGCCCGCAATTGGACTGTTTTGTGTACTCTGGTTATGGTACATTTTGGACAGGTTAAAACTATAGTAAATGAAAATCAGATTTTCATTAATATTTATATGTACAAAAAATTAGTACAAAGATTTGTAAGTGCCACATGTTTTGCTTTACTCATAATTAATTTACTATGAAGCCAAAATAATATTTTAATTTATTAATTGAGCTATCAATTACATCTGCTACCAACTCAGAGATCTAACATTAAGCATTCATGTCTGGTCGTTTTACTGGTTAGAACTGCATATCTAACAGAGTTCATGGAATATATTACTCATTATATCTCTTTAATTGGATCACCTAGTTTTCATAAATATTATGACAAACAGGGAGCTATAACAGCAGAGCTACATGATTTATTTACATTTCATTCTCTGTTCTTAAAAGGTTTATATAGTCTGTGTTAAACTAAGGCAGAATTGTTGCATTTTAGATGTTCTGTTTTCAGTGCTGGCAATTTCAGTATTGCACGGTAATAGGATCGCTGTGAAATGAAATTATTATACATATGGGTGTGGAGGTCACTGTGAAAGTGTTCTCATGATTTGTGTTCTGGTATTTTTAGAAGAGATTGAATAGTAATAAGATTTTATTGGTACTAGGTTCATTTGGATGTCACAGAGGCTGACTCCTTATGTGGAAGCCATTGAGTTACCTCAAGATTATGGTCCATATAATAAGAATCATTCTCTTTACTAACAAAGGCTATATTGATCCTCACGATGGAGGCTTATTTCTTAAGCTTGTCTAATCTCCCAACCTCTGTTATTACTCATTTCTCTCCCCACATCCTATATACTATTCCCTGAACTTTTCAGTTTCCCTCATATGTCCTATGTCTATTATTTCCATGCCTTCACTTTTGCCTCCAGCCTTAAATATTCTTCTTTCCACTTCCCATCCTATTGAAATTATACCCATCTTTGAAAGATCAGCTCAAATGCTGCTTCTTCATTAAGCCTTCTGCATGTGCTCTGGAGTCAGCCTGCCTGAGTTTCATACCTGGACTACTATACTAACTGCTAGAAAATCTATGGCCAGATTCTCAATTTCTCTGTGCCTCAATTGCCTCATCTGTAAAATGGGGATAAAATAGTATACACCTTAATGAGATTGTTGGTACATTCAATGAATTAATATATAAAGTACTTAATACAATATATCAGACAGAATTAGTCACTCCCTCTCAATATTCCTTAGTATTTTCTTATACTTCATTTTTGGTACTTACAGTATGCTTCTCTTCCACTATAATTATTTATATGCATGCTTTCCTTCTCTAGTGGACTGTGAGCTCTTTGAGTATAGAATAGGTACACAGTAGTTTTTTAATTAAATTCATTTGAATTGAGACTATAGACCCTTTGAGTTAAATTTCCAAATTTCTGCTTAAACCAGCAATTTTGAATTCTTTGGTCTCATACAGATTTAATTTACATCATCATTATTACTATTATTACTACTACTACTACTATTCTATTCTATTTTATGGACTGTTTGGGAATAAGTTGCAAACATTATGCTACTTTACCTCTAAGAACTAAACTGTCCGCTTTATGAACAAAGACACTTTCTTAGTCCTTTTCTCTTAGCCATTGTACAATTATCAAAACAAGCTATGCAATTCACTATGAACTATTATCTAATCTGCAGTCCAGTTGATTGTAGTACATTTAATTGTCATGTCACTTTAGTCTCCTTTCATGTGAAATAGTTTCTTAGCCTTTGTTTATCTTTCAACATGGACTGTTCTGAAGAATTCAGGCCAGTTTTTTGTCAAACGTTTCTCAATTTCAATTTGTCTCGTTTCCTCATGCTTCAATTCAAGTTATGCATTTTGGCAGGAACACCACCTAAATTTAGCTGTGGCCTTCTCAGTGCATTATAGCAGAAGGCACCTTACATCAGTTTGGGCCCAGTGATGTTAACTTTAATCATTTGGTTAAGGTGGTATCTGCCAGGTGTCTCTACTGTAATGTTACTGTTTTGCTCTGTTGAATTAATAAGTATTTTGTGGGGAGATATTTGAGACTACATAATGTCTTGTTTTCAAAATTTCACTCACTGGTTTACATTCATTTGATGCTTCTTGCCTGTGATAGTTACAGAATGGTGACTTTTCAGCTCCATCAGTCTTCCATATGTATTAGTTGCCATGCTAATGTAAGAACGTTTTTCCCATCTATCATCTATGTATCTCTTCTCAGTATTGACTCAGGAATTATTTTATTAAATAAGTTATAATCCATCACTGTTGTTATTTATTTCAGTACTCAAGTTGTCCCAGGTTGTGAGTCTCTTCAAGCTGGCTCCTGATCCTTTGGAAATGGCCTTATCATTCTATGACCACTTCCTTAAATTCTAGAGAAAAAAAACTATTACAGGTTCATTTTGTCATTTCCCTGCCTCAGTTCTAGAGTCAGCTGTTTCTCCAAGGAGCTCTGGTTCCCTTTAGTAGAGATTAGCATTTAGAAACTAAAATTTGGGCACAAGGTGTGCTTATTGCTAATGGAGTGTTATTGGTTCTAGCTCCTCTCAGCAGAGAGATGTGCATATAGATAGATCTATGAGGAAATAGATGTATGTACACACACGTACATAATCACATCACTGTCTACTGCTCTATTTGTATATTTCTGTTATACGTCTGTATTAAAAAATGGTGAGATGGGCGCCTGGGTGGCTCAGTCAGTTAAGCGTCTGCCTTCAGCTCAGGTCATGATCCCAGGGTCCTGGGATTGAGCCCTGCATTGGGCTCCCTGCTCAGCAGGGGTCTACTTCGCCCTCTCCCTCTGTGCTCTCTCTCTCAAGTAAATAAATCTTAAAAAAAATAAAAACCAATGTTTTTTTAAAAAAATGTTGAGATTATACTGATATCTCTAATTCCAATCCTAATCCGCAAAATTCTTCTTAGTTTTTCCAAATTCAATGTCTATACCTATATCAACCTTTCTCAACAGTAAAAATGATAGCTCACAATATCATCTATTTATTTGCTCATTTGGTAAGTCCAACCATAACTGAACAGTAATTTGAGAATTGTTATATCCATATCTCTATGAAGAATATACCTACTCAGTTGAATTCCAGATTGAGTTATTTTCATTTTTGAGTGTATATGGTCAAAGTTCTTGTACAGATAGTTGTAATTAAATGGTTCTATATAAGATGAATTATACAAAAGTAAGGAATGAAAGGTTTAAGTTAGTATTAATCATATGCCCTGATAGAAAATCTTCAACCAACAGTCTCCTACTGCATCATATATATCATATAATATCCATGATATATATATACATATATATTATACAAAAGTGAGGAAAGAAAGGTTTAGGTTAGTATTAATCATATGCCCTGATAGAAAATCTTCAAACAACAGTCTCCTACTGTATTATATATACATAAAATATATTATTCTATATTATATATTATATTTGTACATATATTATTATATTATTACTTTTGACCTCAAATAACTGTATGATTTTCTAATCTAATGAACTAGGATAAATACTTGTGAGCCTGAGGAGTCCTTTTCTTAAGTCCAGAGACACTTCTGTTCTTGCCTTCTGAATTTTTGCCCTCTGAGTATGAAAGAGGGAATGATATAAGACTTAGAACAGAGCTGCCCTCAGCCACTCCATGCAGTATTTCCCCATAGCCATTTTTATTCTCTGGTAGTTTTTAGGTGAGTGGTTCCTATATTAGGAATTGCTCCTAGCCTAGAATAACCGTATCAATCATATGAAGGGAGGAGACTCAGAGGTATGACTTTATAGAAGATAAAGGCAACAAAACGATAGTTGTTTCAGTTACATTCTGTTTCATTTTTATATTCAAAATTACATTGTCTTAGAAATATGAATCAATTAGGTATACCCAATTGGTTTTGCTGTTGAGCTACATGAGAGCATCATCTCCTAGGGAGACTGATGTGTAGTTCATAAAAACCTTAAACATTACCACTCATTCACCTTCCCATCCCCCACCACCCAGTTTAGAGTACATACTTATCAGTTTGAGATAAATGAAAAAAACTAATGGCAGAGTTTTACTAGAAGGATATCGTAAGTTCTCATTTTTCTAGAGGGCTTTAAATCCTGTAGATTTTATTTGCTTGGTATAGACATGTGTGAATTCTTAGAACAAGAGTTATAAACTGGTATATTCCAGATCCTTTTATATAAATCATTGATTGAATTTATGTTTCTAAGAGAATATATAATTTTTCAATCCTAGTGGATCTGTCTTAGTACCAAGATCATTCTTTCTACCAACATTCATATATATAATATATATTACAAGTATATTTAAATATACTTATATATTTACATATTTTATATATAATTATATTTATATATAGCATACATACTATATTATATATAGCATATGTAGTGTATAGTATATTATATATAGTATTATATAGTAATATATTTACATATTGTTCAATATATTTATTATATATTTATATACTTATGTATGTAATATATGCATAATACATAATATAATTATTTAATAATACTATAGCAAATGATAATAAAATTTTATAATTATATATGGCATATATAATTATATATAATATAAATATATATATAAATATAGATGACTACGATTTTAAATTTTACGATGATATCCAATTTTATGTAAATATGGGTGGGTTTTTTTTCCCACTTAATTTCTGTAAAATATTTGGGGTTGAAAACAATGAATTGATCCATGACATTGAGAAAATATATAAAATGAGATAGTGATATATGATATAACTAGTAAAAATTGGCCTCAATGCAGTCTGGGCTATCACCCCCACCCTCTTGTTGTACGCTTCTACAAGCCAACAGGATCACTTTTCCTTTATTCTTCTAGTGGAAGTATTTGGGTAAGCAAGGGAAGAGTGTGGTCAAGGTCTTTGGAGAGGGTTGGATCCAAAGTAGAGAAAGGAAGGACTAAACAGCCTTTGCCCCGTCAGTGATTCTTAACAAGATTCTTAAGAACCCCAGGGGACATGGTAAATAGCATTGTTTATTGCTGTTATTGCTGGATGGCCAGGGAAGCGCAAAGTTTACCATAACAAAGAATTGTCTCACCCACAGTATAAGTAGTGCCCTTCTTTGGGTGATCTAAAACATAAAAGCTTGTTTGGGAGCCTCTAAGCAAGGTATATAAAGAAACTTCATTGTCCTAAACCATTGCTTTTCAAACTAGGACATCCATCAACATCATTTGGAAAGCTTATTAAAACAAGTTCCTGGGCCCTAACCTACAGTTTGTCATTCAGGTCTCAGATGGGGCCCTAGAATTTGCATTTCTAAGAAGTATCATACTAATGCTGGTTCTGTTGCTTTGGGGATCACGCTGTGAAGTAATTACCATTGGTAACTGATTTAGTACGTGCACTGGCTGCTTTGATTTCAACGTTTGCCACCAAAATAAGATGAACAACAAGGTTAAAGCTTTCTAAAATTTTTCTTTACAAACTAAAAAATTATGTTTTTGCTTTAGCATGTATTATATCATACACAAGAGCTTGTGCAGACCTCTGAACCATTTGGTAACTATGAAACCTACTTTTAAGTCAAGTATACTAAATTATAGTAGCAAATGTAAGTGAAAGTAGAAGTATCTTATAATGTACATAGAAATAACTGTCTTTTAAGAAATTGTTTTCTGAAATATTAATCTTAGATTTTTATATTTTCCACTTCACCACACTAGATAAGACATAATTAGCATATTTTTTTCTGACTTTAAAAAAAATTACTCTCCAGGGAGACAATATAAGGATATATTTCTCCCAACATTTTTTGTTTATATTGAACAGTTTTAGATTATAAGGCTATTACATTTTGAACTTTTTGGCATTTAAGATACTAAAGCACACCAAGAGAATGAGATCAAAGGTTTGAGTTTTTTTCTCTTCTCTGGGAAAAAAATTTCCTAACATAAATGTTTTTCATTTTCCTAAGTTATATTTAGCTGTGAAATCCAAAACCTGACCATATTTGACTCAGAACCATACAAATTTATAACTATGTTCTCTTCTTTCAAGGGTAAGGTTCTCAACAAGCATTTTGGTGCTTTACCAAAAGTAATACGACTTTTATTTAAACTGCAATTTAATCTGAAACTAAAAGCCTCTAAAAGATAGTATATATAAATATAGACAGAATTTATATTAGTTTAAAATATAACAAGCTTGCAAAAAACAAGTTTGTTATTTGCTTAGTAGTACTTTTTTGAATGAGTGCCAAACACTAATATACAGGTGTAGAGATCGAGATAGAGATATAAATCACATATGTATTATAAGTTACATAGTATGAATGTGAATGACATAGAGCAAACCATGTGTTAAATTCATCTCCTTTTTTTTAAGATTTATTTATTTTAGAGAGAGGGGTGCAGAGGGAGAAACTCTGAGGCAGACTCCCCACTGAGCGTAGAGCCCCATGCAGTACTTGATCTCACAATCCTGAGATCATGACCTGAGCGGAAACGAAGAGTTGGATGCTTAACTGACTGAGCCATCCAGGGGCCCCCATCTCCTTTTCTAATATAAAATTAGAGAAGTCAGCTAGAGTAAGAGCAGAAGTAATTAAAGTGGGAGAGGTGGGTAAAATTTTATTAGGTAAATTCTTCCAATTATTATAGCATTAGACATTTCTTATATAAAAATGTTAGTCTTTTATGGAATAGTAATTAAATATACTTGGTAATCATGAGAGGTAGTACTGATGGCAGAAATATTTTTGTATAAGTTTTAATGAGTAAACATGTGAATTTTTTAATTGAAAAAAAGGTACTATGTCATAATCATTACTGGAAAGAAAAGCAACATGAAGTGGAGAAATAGGGGCACCTGGGTGGCTCAGTTAGTTAAGCGTCCAACTCTTGATCTCAGTTCAAATCTTGATCTCAGTTCAAGTCTTATCTCATGAGTTTAAGCCCCACAGTGGGCTCCATGCTGGGCATGGAGCCTACTTAAAAAAACAAAAAAAGAAGAAGTGGAGAATTAGTAGAAAGGTATCTTTATTTTTCAATGTTACTTTCTTCATGTGAAATTTCAAATGGTGTAAAGTTTCTTCATGGAAATGTTAAAAGTTAAAAAAAAAACCCATATACAATACACAATTTTATTGTAATTATATAGTAATAATACATTGGGTTTTATTTGTTTAAGCCTTTTATTAGAACCTTTAAAAAAATTAAACCTTTTAAAATTTCACATTAAGTAGCACTTAAAATAACTTAATCAAATTCTCCTCAAATTTATCTACAGGTTTAACATAATTTTTATTGAAATCCCAACAAGATTTTTTTGTAGATATAGACAAGCTTATTCTAAATTTTATATGGAAAAGAGAATTTGAAAAAGAGTAGTAGAGAATATCACTCTACTTGATGTTAAGACTTACTGTATGGCTATAGTGATTAGAGATATATACATATAGATTAATAGAAAAAAAATGGAGAACCTACAAAAAGACATAAAAGCAACTCAATGGAGAAACAATAGTCTTTTCAACAAATGTTGCTATATCAATTAGACATCCACAGGCCAAGAAAAAGAATCTCAATCTAAATTGCACACCTTGTATGAAAGTTAACTCAAAATGGATCGTGGATTCAAATTTAAAATTTTAAACTATAAAACTTTAGAGGAAAATGTAAAATATTTTTTTGGAGCTTTGGGACTGGGGATGAAAGACCTAAATGTGAGACAGGAATCCATCAAAATCCTTGAGGAGAACACAGGCAGCAACCTCTTCGACCTCAGCCTCAGCAAGTTCTTCCTAGAAACATCGCCAAAGGCAAGGGAAGCAAGGGCAAAAATGAACTATTGGGACTTCAAGATGAAAAGCTTTCGCACAGCAAAGGAAACAGTCAACAAAACCAAAGACAACCAACAGAATGGGAGAAGATATCTGCAAATGACATATCAGATAAAGGGCTAGTATCCAAAATCTATAAAGAACTTAACAAACTCAACACCCAAAGAACAACTAATCCAATCAAGAAATGGGCAGAAGACATGAACAGACTTTTCTGCAAAGAAGACATCCAAATGGCCAGCAGACACATGAAAAAGTGCTCCACATCACTCGGCATCAGGGAAATACAGATCAAAACCTCAATGAAATACCACCTCACACCAGTCAGAATGGCTAAAATTAACAAGTCAGAAAACGACAAATGTTGGCAAGGAAGCAGAGAAAGGGGAACCTCCTACACTGTTGGTGGGAATGCAAGCTGGTGCAGCCACTCTGGAAAACAGTATGGGGGTTCCTCAAAAAGTTGAAAATAGAGCTACCCTACGACCCAGCAATTGCACTACTGGGTATTCACCCCAAAGATACAAATGTAGTGATCCAAAAGGGCATGTGCACCCCAATGTTTATAGCAGCAATGTCCACAATAGCCAAACTATGGAAAGGGCCTAGATGTCCATCAACAGATGAATGGATAAAGAAGAAGTGGTATATATATACAATGGAATATTATGCAGCCATCAAAAAAATGAAATCCTGCCATTTGCAACGACATGGATGGAACTAGAGGGTATTATGCTAAGGGAAATAAGTCAATCTGAGAGACAATTACCATATGATCTCACTGATATCAGGAATTTGAGAAACAAGATAGAGGATCATAGGGGAAGGGAGGGCAAAATGAAACAAGACGAAACCAGAGAAGGAGACAAACCATAAGAGACTCTTAATCTCAGGAAACAAACTGAGGGTTACTGGAGTGGAGGGGGGGTGGGAGGGATGAGGTGGCTGGGTGATGGACACTGGGGAGGGTATTTGCTATGGTGAGCGCTGTGAATTGTGTAAGACTGATGAATGACAGACCTGTACCCCTGAAGCAAATAATACTTTATATGTTAATAAAAATAAATAAAAAATTAAATTAAATTAAAAATGTTTGCTCTGCCAAAGACTGTTAAAAGCATAAAACAAGCTGAAGACTAGAAGAAAATATTTGCAACTACAAATGTAAACTAATCTGAGACAGAACTTGGATTTGGAATACATAAAGAACTCTCAAAACTCAACAGTAAAAAGCAAACAAAAAATTCTTTTTTTAGAAAATTAGAAAATAGGCAAAAGAGATGAACAGACATTTTACCAAAGAGAATATGCAGTTGGCACATATGCACATGAGATATCATTATACACATATCAGAATGGTTAAAATAAAAAAAAAGTAATAGCACCATATGTTGAGGAGAGAGTAGAGAAACAACCACTCAAGCATTGCTGGTAGAAATGTAAAATGGTACAACCCCTCTGGAAAATAGTTTGGCACTTTCTTATAAAACTACATATACAGTTACCACAAAACTCAGCAATTACACTGTTGGGCATTTATCCCAAAGAAATGAAAACTTGTATTCATACAAAAACCTGCATATGAATATTCATAGCAACTTTATTCTTAATAGCCCCAAACTGGAAACAACCCAAGTGTTCTTCAGTGGGTGGATGATTAAACAAATTCCCATGAGTCCATGCTATAGAATATCACTCAGCAATAGAAGGGGATGGACTATCAGTACCTGTAGCAACCTGGATGAATTTCAAGGACATTATGATTAATGAAAAAGCTGGTCTCGAAGGCACTTATTTAACATTCTCAACATGATAAACCTGGGGAAATGAAGAATAGATCAATGGTTGATATGGAACAGGGATTGACATGGAACAGTGCTGCTACCTTTAAAGGGAGTTCCCTTATGATAAGGTGGTTATATCAATGTATACATTGGATCAAATTTCATCAAACTGTGCATACACCCACAAAGGAATGCATGTGAAAACTGAGCAAGGTCTGTAGTTAACAGTATTATAATAGCAATAATTTTCTAGTTTTGATATTATACTACAATTATATAAGATGTCACCATTGGGGAAGCTGGGTGAAATGTTCACAGGACTCTCTGCATTATTTTTGCAACTTCCTGTGAGTCTATAATTATTTTAAAATAAGTTAAAAATATAATTTAAGTAAAAATACTGGAAAAGGTCAAGAAACAAAGAATAGTGAAATATTTCTCAGCTCATCCTTTTCAAAAATATTTATCAGAAAACTTCTGGAGATCATTTATAAATCAAATGACAGTTTGATAAACTGTCTCAAACTACAAAGGCTCAAACTACAAAGACATCTTGATGTATTTCCTTTCTAATGAATAGCAAGGCAATGCTAATATAAACCGATAAACATTGACTTTTACTTTGACAGTCCATTTCACAGGTTGCTATTCTCAAGCTCCCAGAAAAATGGAGAAAGCCAAATTAACATAGCATAATTTGAGTTTCTTTATATCAATATTGCTTCAAAATAGTGATTAGTATGGTCTAGGAATACCTCACATATTAATCCTGGCTGAGTTTGCACTAGGGCTCCTGCCCTGCCACCAGAAACTTCATGGTCCCTGGAGGATGTCTTCTTGTCATCTATGTTATAGTGATATGGATGTTACCTTCATGAGAAGTAGAGAAAGTTCTTTCACTGAAAGCTTAGCAGTGTCCAATTTCAAATATACATTTGCATTTCAAAGTACTGAAAAATGGGACTGAGTATTTTGTTTTGACTGTCAAAATGGTTGAGTGAGTAAGTTTATTTTGAACTTTAAATCAGTTCAGTCACGTGTGGAAATGACACAGTTGTATAACATTGTACTACTAACTAAATCGTCTGGAACCAATTTGTATAAACAAGGCCTGAAAAAGAGTAGCAGGATTAAATTCAAGTTTTATGACTTCAACATCCTCAACAAAAATAAGTAAGTACAGGGCCAGTACCTACCATAGAGGTAGCAATTCTTAAGCTAGGGTAACAGATAAAATGTGTTCATAGCTTTGGTACCTTAAATCCACATAGCAGCCAGCTCACTGTTTGTTTGTTTGTTTGTTTGTTTTACCCCTTTTTTTTTCTTTTTATGTTTTTAAGCCATGAAACTGGATTGTCTTCTTAGGAAAATACAGTGTTTTTTGTTTGTTTTCCAGTGTACTTAATTGTGGCATGTGATTAAAGAAAAAAAGTTAAAAAGTATTTTTTTCTCTTGGAATTAGATTTGCTGTAATTCTTCCCAGTATTATGTTATGCTTTGTTCTATTCTCTAGGGTTAGACTTCAAGAACCCTATTTATAGATCATGTTTTTAAGTGCTTTGCAAACAGACCCCATAATGACTGATTACCAAGAAAGGCTTCAATGGCCAGTTTATTTAGGGTGGATTACATAGAATCTTCTAAGAGTGTTGCTTTTTAAAATAAAAGTATATGACATGAAGAGGTATCTGTATGATTAAACAAATTTATCTGAATTTAATTTGATTAGGTTATATGTAGAGTATAAAAATTACTTAGAAACTTTTTTGTCTGTATACAAATGAACAAATTGAGAATTTATTGAACAATCAAGGAGATTTGTGTCCATTCCTGACTCCACTAAGTCATTTATAATAGCACTAGGCAAGTTTGAAAGCTATCATGGCTTGTTTTAGGAATATTATAAATTCACTAATCAGAAACCTCAAATTATCTATTCGAGTGAATAGTTAAAAATTACTATGTTTCAGAGATTGAATTACTTCAAAAGGTTGAAATAGGATTTATGTGAAAAATAAAATACTTATTTCTGGAAACCAGTACCCAGCAAGAGTTCTAATCTCTTCAGTTTATGTTGAAATGTAGTTGGAGTGGGACCATTGTAATTCAGGAAGAGCTTTCTGGTAAACACATCTTCAACACTGTCCTAGTCCTGCTGTGTTTCCAACAGCACCTGGGTTCTCTTAGGGCTGGAGAGGTGTACCCACTTCAAGAGAAGACTTTCCTAAGAATTTCCTTCAGTTTTTTCTTTTAGAGTTTTTCCAGTGATCACTGATAGTGGGTACTGTAATGACAGGCTTTGATATTTTAGAACAAGGCAGATTTGGAAACTTTGCAGGAATTTTTCATTAGTTATTAATGGGTAAATTTTCAATAAATACCCATTTTAAGTGGAGCAAAACTATATTGTTGGTGTCATCCAGAAGCAATAAAGAATAGGGAAGAATCTTTGCCATAAAACAAAGATATCTGCAATATTTTGTTTCAGTGTTTTACATCATTTCTAATGAAGACAAATGAACAAGCAACACAAAACACTTGCAGAGTTATTTGCGGTCATATGTAAACTATAAAAGTACTGACAACTTCTGTTTATAATTAAGGCAAAATTATCTCTGTATTAATACTATCATGTACATTTGCAAAAAGGTATTTCCACATAAAACTTAGCTCCTGGATTGCCTTTCCAGACTTCATTTCAATATTTCACACTAAGTAACTTAGTTTTTAAGCTTAAAAATTCTTAATATTGCTTAGCTTTCAAGAATTATGTTTTGAAAAGTATAAATGTTTATAATCTCATTTAAGAGAGGGAAAACTAATGTTGTGGATCCTTATTTTTCTGCTGATAGAAATTAATTCTTATTATTCATTTCAGATTAAATTGGCATTCTCTGTGCTAGTCCCAGATATTTATGATTAAAATCAGCTCGATGACACAATGAACTATTTTTTTCTGCACTTTGAACCAACTCCTCTCAGCATTCAAACTTTCTCATTATTTTTATTTAATTAGGCCTAACTCACATTGGAGAGATACCTGAAGCAAGGTGATTTCCCTAATAGCTATGCAATCACAATAGCTCACAGACTTTGCAATAATATAATTATTCAAGATTGAATCATCAGAAGAATTAAAAAAAAGTTATCCTTAACTATAGGACAAAAGTGTGGTCATAAATAGAAAACTATCATCATTTAAATGGCATCAGTATGTAGTATTAGTAATCAATAGTATAATGTTTCTAGATGTGAATTTTATGTACTTATTTGTGGAAAATTATTAAATTAATTTTTATATGGAAACCAGTGACTGACTACATTAGAAATTTGGCTGTATTCTATACATGTAAGTGCAAAGTTTTATGCTTCCTAAAACAAAAAATACCTAGGAATTTTTGCATGTGATTACATAGCAATATTTTATAAAACTAGGGTAAAGTCACTTCCCAGGACAACTCCTTGTCTTTTTTTTTTTTTAAGATTTATTTATTTATTTGAGAGAGAGAGGGAGCACGTGAGTGGGGGAGGGGCAGAGGGAAAGAGAAACTCAAGCAGACTCCTCACTGAGTGCGGAGTCCGACTGAAGGCTGGATCTCAGAACCTTGAGATCACGACCTGATCTGAAACCAAGAGTCAGATGCTTAACTGACTGCACCACCCAGGCGTCCCTGGACAACTCCTTATCTTAAAAACAAATTATTTTATATGATGGTTTTACTCTGACTTGTCTATTGCAGTGAGAAAACTATTTTTGTGGCAATGTGCACATTTAGCAAACTAGACATGAGAAACTATTTGTGGGTTTTTTTGAGGGGGAAGGATTAGATAGAGCCAAGTTGTCTTCTTTTCTTTTTTTAAACAACGTTATTGACTAAATACTTCCATGCCCTTGGGGACATATTCATACTTAATTTCTTTCAGCAAAACAGGGAAAGAAAAGAAAACCAAGCTGCCAAAGGCAGTATTAAAGAAAATGACTTAGAAAATTGTTTTTAGGCATGCCTATCTGCTTTCATCTAATCTAGATGGTTTACTGTAAAATTGGGTAATTGTTGGATTAATCGGACTATGATCTAAATAAAAAGATGTTTTAAATTATTTTCTTTGTTTATAAGTGCTTTTGATAAGTTTCTTTCAAGTGACCTTAAAACTCATTAAAAGTAATATTCAAATTTACACAGCTACTTTTCATTAGTTATTAGGTTCTGGTTAACACACTTGATCACGCCTTTTTTTTTTTTAGAGAGAGAGAGAGAGAGAGAGAGAGAGTGAATGGGGGAGGGGCAGAGGGAGACAGAGAGAGAGAGAATCTTAAGGCTGGGCATGGAGCCTGACATGGGCTTGATCTCATGACCCTGAGATCTGTGACCTGAGCGGAAATCAAGAGTCAGATGCTAAACCAACTGAACCAGCCAGGCACCCCCCCCCTTGATCACACTTCTTAAAAAGCGATTGTATGAGTCAGATTCCCAATAGGAAAAGATGGCACATTCAAATTGGGATCATTTAGGGAGAATTTATATGTAGAGAGATTAATTACCAAGTTATAGGTAGGGTATCCTGGACCATAAAGAGAAAGGGCAGAAACCCTTGGTTAGAAGCTGCAGAGCTGTTTCTACCTCTAGGCCTGGAGAGGAAGCAGAGGAGAAAAAGTCAATTTTACTATTTAAATAGCAAAGTCTTTTTTAAATGCCAGCCTGTCTCCATTGTGTTAATGGAGCCCAAGTAAGTTTTAGTTGTGTTTGTTTATTGAGAGAGAATAACATACCTCTAGAAGGCAGCCTGAAGGTAATTCAAGTGAACCCCACTTAAAAGGTGAAGTTTGAGTCAAGGACCAATTGTCTCCTGGTTAAACTGGAGGGTTAAACTATGGCAGTTGTTTTTAGTTTGAGTAAAGAAGGAGAGTCCCTTGCCAGCTGCTGTGTCCCTCAAATAGACTGAGCTCCTTGAGGGCACAGGGCAGGTATTCGTGTTTATAACTCCTATGCCTAGCTGAGTGATCAGCACGAAGAAGACTGAGACGTAAGGAATACTTGAGTGAAATAATGAATTGTGGGGAGGAAGAGGCAGTTGGAGTTGAAAATACATTACTGAATGTCCTCAGAGGAAGAAAATGATAAATTAAAATTCTGAGATCTGATTTTTTAAAAAACGTTACTGAAAGTAACAACAATGTCTGCAAACACTTATTTGGACTCAGAACAGAAATGGAATTTTTTTTTTCCATTATCACTCATGTTTTTTAATGGAATGGTTAGTGAAATGAAATACATTAATTCATCAAAACCAGTGTTTTGAGGTAACTCAGTCTTACAGTTGTGTCCCCAACCAACAGAGCATGATAGTTTTTGCACATCCTCCTCAGTAGGTTGTCTCACTGGGCCTGGGAAGCTGTGCTGAGATAGGAAACCTGTGTGTTCTCTGCCTTCACAGTATGAAGGAGACTGGTTCAGCAAAGTGTGTTATGCAACCTAGTAACTTAGTTAATAGCACAAACATTTTGCTAAGATTTGAAAAAAAGAAAAGTAAAAGTAAAATTAAAAAAAAAAAGAAGAGAAACAAGGGAGAATTCAGGTACAAAATTACAGTGAATTCTGTATCAGCGAGGGCTGCCTCAAAAGATAATAGTCTCCTATTATTGAACTTGGAGAGTCTGCTTCAACAGCAGGGTTTCCTATTTGGAAGCCCATAGGAGAAGATAACTCCAATAAATAAATCTATATTGTTCTGTAATAAATGCCTTCTAGAACTTTCTTTTTAAGGAAATCAGATTTAAAAACATTATTTTTTCTTAATCCCTTATTTTCTATGAGGCCTTGATCTTACCAGCTAGGTTTTGCCAACCATATTACATTTTAGAAACATAATTTCTTTGGTTGTTAAGAGATTAATGCATTGGAAAGACTGAAACAGTAGGTATTGTAAAAGACCAGAAAGGAAGGATATTGATTTTTTGGTTGGAAAAGATTTCAAGCAGGTTGAGCAGATCTTGAATTTGGCCTTGAAATAGAGTAAACTTTAGATTAAAAGAAAGAAGAATGTAAAGGATTGTAGTGAAAGACAACAGCATTAACAAGACTAGGGGGACAGGTGTGGAAAGGGAATTTCAAGTGAATGTCAGATAACTAGTTTTATGAAGTAATGCCAAGTAATGAATTAATTGGTAAGGTGGTATCAGCGCATTGAGAACCTTTAATGTCATAATCTATGCTTTTTTGTTTTTCTATAACAAAGAGCAAGTTTTGTAGGGGGTTTTTTTGGGTGTGGCAGGCGGGAGGGGCGGAGGTGTTAAGGATATGGTTTTCTTTTGATTTCAAAAACATTTTCCATTGTTTCAGAACTCTTCATAAGGACAGATGACAACTAACGATTTTATATATACCTTTATACATTTACATGTTCTTTATCCTAAAAAGTGAACTTTCTGGAGAGAACAGAGGCATTGGTACTGATATAATCTATTAATTTTCTGACCCTAAGAGCCACTCTAGAATATGAGTAACAGAGACCAGTCAGTGCTTCTCTGTTAAAATAGCAGAATAGGGCACCTGGGTGGCTCAGTCGTTAGGCGTCTGCCATCGGCTGGGGTCATGGTCCCGGGGTCCTGGGATCGAGCCCCGCATCAGGCTCCCTGCTCAGCGGGGAGTCTGCTTCTCCCTCTCCCACTCCCCCTGCTTGTGTTCCCTCTCTCACTGTCTCTCTCTCTGTCAGATAAATAAAATCTTAAAAAATAAAAAATAAAATAGCAGAATAGATCACCTTTCCTTGAGAGAAGACCTATGTTACAAAGCAGTGTTTGTCTGACTTCTTGATTCTGCAGACTTTTATTTGACTCTGCTTGTTGTCTTTCACCAAAGGGCTGCAACCTTTTTTTATGGACCTCTCCTTGACCACCATTTTGTTCAGTATATAACAAAAACCTGGTATTTTAGTGCAGCTTACTGCTAGCTGGTTTATTTTGTCATTTGCTTCTGGAATGTAGCAATGTAGGCATACATCACGGAAAGAAACTTGACCAAAAGCACATGGAGAAAATTCCACCTGTTACTTTTGTCAAGGGTTCATTATCCTCTTTGCATGATTGAAAATCGAAGTCACTTTTTGTGTCTGTGTGCTTTACACCCTCAGTTAAACCTGCTTGAATTTGAGAATTCTATTTCTGGAATTGCTCTTTATTTGCACATTACTGACAGACCTCATTTACTCGTGTCAGGGAGGGTTTGGGAGAAACTCACATCAAGAGTTTAAGAATGTGCCTCTAAATTATACATATAACCTCAGTCAGTGTATTTACTATATTTATATATAAAGTATTTACTTATATATGTGTTTATTAGCAATGAAAAAGTGCAACAAGTTTTATAGAAGAATAAACTATTGATGTTTCAAAAAGAAAAAAAAGCAAATTTTTAATATCTTTAAAAGACTTATGCTGCTGTTGCATATCCAACTCAGGGATTGAGTACTGGGTACCCCCAGCCCCACTCTCTCTGAGGGAGAAAATACCCCAGAGGTTCTGAGTAAGACAGCAACATGTTCGTTTGCTTTGTTGTCAGATCGGAAAAGTCTTCGCCTTCAGTCCCTGAGGCCAGATTTCAGGTGTTTTCCCAAATGAACTTCTCATATGGAAAATAGTCAGTCCTCCCTTGAAAAATTTTTATCACCTAATAAATGATTCAGATTGATACTGTCAGCACTAGGGTGGGCAGCTGGCTGAAAGGGGCATATGAGTGGCAGTTCATAGCAATAGGTTCTGTATTTTGGCTGTCAAGCTGAGATCCTAGATAAATGTGTTCTAACTCACTTAGGTTACCACCCCCCCCCTGCTTTTTAAGGATATTCTTAGCATTTACTTATACCATGCCAACCTATAGTTTATTTAGAGTTAGCTGCTTTTTCTAGGGCAATTAACACATCAGATTAAAAGGGATCAACACTGAAACAGATGGAAAATGATTCCTGAGTGGGTAGGTCCAAGTGGCTGCAGTTTCGTACCCGACCTGACTAATATGTCTGACCTATTACTTCAAGGAATGTAGTAGCAGGTGTTGATATTTTTCCAGACATCAGTGTGGTCATGTTTGGTACGATATGCTTAGTGCAGTGTGAAATTGACATTTGGGAGCTCCAGGTTGCCATTTACAGTGACCGGTTTCTATTGTTGAACTTTTTGCTTTTTTTACTTACAGGCCCACATAAGCTTTTAAAAATTGATTCTCAGTTTTAAATTGGTTCACACCGTTATTTCAGATGAGATTGTTTGAATTTGCCTGAGTATCTTTATTTTTTAATGTAATATCTGTTGAGGAATACTTTCACTCTTTCCTGCATGTTTCTAAGTAAAAAGAAATTTTATATTTTGAACGATCCATTAGTCAAGTTGGCTGTTTTCAATTAAGAATCGGCTTAATTCATCCCAGAGAAATACGGTCTCTTTCATTTAAAAAAGTATTATAAAGTTAAACGAGTTTAAGAATAACTATTTGCTGAATATCTAGCATGTCAACTCCCTTGTTACATAATGAACAAAACAAACATAGGGACCAACTTCAAAATGTTGGTACCTTATCAAGCCTGTCACAATTTCTTCTTTTATTGTAGAAGCCTCCTCAACTTGGAAATTTCACATAAGCAGATCAGAATTTAAGAGTACAGAGGATATTAAGATTCCTCCTAAAAATTTGTTTTATATGAAGCCCTTCATTGTTAGTCACCATAAAAGACGTCCCTATAAGGATGAAGCAAAACAGAAATAAGGAAAAGGGAATAATTATACTTAAGAATTTGAGTTGAACATTTTTCTTCTCAGTTAGCACTTATTAAAACTTTTTAACTTAATTTATAAAATTATAAAATTTAATTTAATTTATAAAATACTCTGTGTGCAAGACACTGTCTTAATATTATCTCGTATAAACCACATAACAACTGAGTGCTGTATTATTATCCCCAATCTACAGATGAAGAAATTTAGGTACAAAGAAATTAGGTTATTTGCAAAAGATACCACAGCTAGCAAAATGCAGAGCTGGGATTTAAAGCCAGATTGTGATTTAAAGCATGGCCTCTGGAGCCAGACTGTCTTAACCAGGTACTCTATGCTGCTCTTCTGTGTTTGTAAGTAAGAGATTGCATACCACTTTTCAGTGTTCTCCTATATCATGCATTTTATCACGCTTTACCAAAGTCACTATTATAAACATAACATGGTTATTTTGATATTATTAGAAATATGAAGGACATATCTGCGATGTACCAGAGAATTATACATTGCATTAAAATTTAGAATCAAAGTTGCACTTTTCTGCGCTTTCTGACCACATTTCTCCCATTCCCAACCATTCAAAGGTTTTTATATTGAATCAGAAATACTTGTTTAGTAATAATTTGATTTTTCCTCAGAGCTAGTTGTGACCCTATCACTTCCATGGTCACTGATAAAGACATCTTAGAATCATTATTGGCCAAAAAAAGAAGCCTTCACATATTTACAGTTTCAGTTTGCATTTGGCTGCTTTCTTTCTTACATATACTCTTTAGTATCTAATCACTGAAAAAACTTTTTCTCTAGAAGTGATAAAAATTAAAAGGGTGGGTTATAATGAAAATAAAACCAGGACAGGAACTCACATCAAGAGTTTAAGAATGTGCCTCTAAATTATACATATAACCTCAGTGTATTTACTATATTTATATATAAAGTATTTACTTATATATGTGTTTATTGGCAATGAAAAAGTGCAACAAGTTTTACAGAAGAATAAACTATTGATGTTTCAAAAAGAAAAAAAAGCAAATTTTTAATATCTTTAAAAGACTTATGCTGCTGTTGCATATCCAGCTCAGATGTGCTAAATGTAATCTTGTACAACTGCTAATTTATACTGTAGAACATCTCTCCAGTTGATAATTCTTATTTTAAACTGTGTAATAATTTGTTCATTTGTGAGTGGTTATAACAGGGTTAGAGAAAGATGTGTTTATAATTAGTGTTATAAGTGTCCTTAAGCTGCCATAACAAAATACCGCAGACTGGGTGGCTTTAATAACATTTATGTTCTCACATTTCTCGAGGCTAGAAGTCCAAGATCAAGGTACAAGAAGGGTTGGTTTCTGGCGAGGCTTCTGTTCCTGGTGTGTAGACAGCCTCCTCACTGTGTTTACACAGTGGCTCTTCCTCTTCTGATATGGACACCAGTCCTATCAGATTAGAGCCCCACTTTATGACCTTATTTAACCTTAATTACTATTTAAAGGCCCTATCTCCAAGTATAGTCATATGGGAGTTAAGCCTTCAGCATATGCATTTTGAGAGGATACAATTCAAAACAACATGTAACATCAGTAGGGTGGGTGATCTGCCAGGTTCTACTAATCATATTTCTTAATTTTAGCATATTTTTCTTTAACTTAGCCCACTGAAATTGTGAGGTGTTTTGTAATCATCTCATATCTTTTAGATTTAGGGAAGGGGTATACTTTTGTGGTAGCTTTCAAAAATTTTTAAACTTGACCTACATATAGAAATATTGTCCAGGGGGCACCTAGGTGGCTCAGTTGGTTAAGCATCCAACTCTTGGTTTCAGCTCAGGTCATGATCTCGCGGTTGTGAGATCGAGCCCCACATCGGGCTCTGTGTTCAGTGCAGAGTCTGCTTCAGATTCTCTCTGCCTCTCCCTCTCATTCACTCTCTCTCTCTCAAATAAATAAATACAATCGTTAAAAACAAATAGATTGCCCAGCACAAACCAATTCACATGCACCCGCAATTACATATACGCATGTACTATATAACCGAAAAAAGAGTTTGTTACAAATCTCACCCTCTTATAAGCACTGCACCCTGATATTTTCTATTCTTTTCCATCCTTATATTCTGTTCTCTCATTTATTTTTTTTTAAATAGTGGTCATGACCCACTCAATTGTTATGACCCACTAAATTGACTTATGGGTTGCTACCGAAAATTTGAAAAACTATGTAAGAAGTAAAAACTCTTGTGTGACCAGTATTCTCTCAAATGGTAGCATGTTGTTGAGTGTGCATTCCTACTAACTTACTTAGCATATAACTACATAGTATATTTTTAACAGAGAGTTTGGCTATGCCATTGTCGATCACTCCCAAGTACCCAGTGGCTAGAAGAATTCACTAGAAAGTATAACCTTTCTTTTAGAGGGTAACCTAGTTTCTTCCAAATCTTCAAATAAGAGATCCAGAAGCCTGCTGCATTGGTGGTGTTAGCCCCCTTGAGCGAGAGTCTCATAAGGATCAGGTGTAAATGCACAGTGCTAGAAGCCATTTAACAAATATCTTGATATACTCATCGTCATCAACCATCTGTATCCCTTTTACATTAATTGGAGATACTGTTCTATTCAAGGTCCTTTCAGAAAATAGAAACCATTCTAAGTATTTTATACAGGGATAATTTAATACAAGGTATTAGTTGCATGGGTGGTAAAAGCTCTAGAAGCCAAACAACGGGGTGGTGACTTGTCCCAGAGAACAGGAACAGCAGGAAGTTGCTGGGAGGAGGCCATGTTACTGGAACCCAGGAGCTGGGGTCACCTGGCAAAGGCTGGAACCATGGAAAGAAGGATTGCCTGGGTGAGTTAAAGCCCCAGAGACTCAGCTGCTGCTAGAGACACTACCAAAAGCAGAGAAGGGGGAAGAGAAATATTCGGGCTTCTCTCTTCCTCGTACCATCCGGTCTTCAGCAAATGCCATTCATAGGTTAAAATTGCTGGAGGCCAGAGAGCAAGTGAAACAGAAATATAGTTCCCTACCATACAGATCAGAGCTGAGAGAGAGAGAGAGAGAGAGAGAGAGGGAATGGATCTCAGGCAAAATAAGGAAATGATTGACACAGATACTAACACTTATCTGTTTATTCTTATTTGGTTAATTTCATTTTATTTCTGATACTCACGTAATGATTCACTGTTGTAAATCACATTCATGCCTATAGATTCATAGCTTGAGTTTTAGGTTTTTAGAAAACCTTTCTCTCTCATGTTCTCATTGAATGGATGTGCCATGATTTATTTAACTGTTTTTTTCTTGTTGAAGATTTGATATTTTGCTACTATAAATTACTCTGCAGTGACTATGTTCATGCATATGCCCTTTCTTCCATATTGTTTTAACTATTATTTTAAAAGTTATATACCCAGAAGATGGATTACTGTGCTGAAAGCACGAACAGATTTATGGCTCTTCTTATTTATTACTAGTTTGCTTTTCTACGGCATTGTTCCAGTGTATCAGCATCAACGTACAATAGAACCCATTTTAGTGACTTGTCTACATTGGAATAGTGTCATTAAAAAATCTTGATGCCCAATTTAGTTGGTGATTAATGGCACTGGGTTTCAGTTGTTGACTCTGATTATTAGGATGTTGAATATACTTTTCACACGTTTATTAACTAGAGGCATTTATTCTTGCATATTCTTCTAACAAGCTTTCTTAGACTTGGAGTGAAGAAGCCAGAAAACAATTTAACATGAAAAAAACAAAACAAAAGCTACAATCCTTGTTTCCATCCTTAGGTCATGTAGCCTAGGTGGTGGACTACAATAAAACATTTTGAAAGGTCCTTTAAAGACTCTTTCCTAAAGCATCCAGCCTGATTGGTTCCCATTGCAGTTCACAATTATGGCATCCTTTGTCTATTTTCAATTTATCCTTAGGACTGGGGATTGGGAATTGGTCCCTCTTTCAAAAACCAAGCAGTTAATTGCTTAAAGTGTATTCTTCTGTTTTACAGACACTTGAACACATTACTAAGCTCAGAGAAAATGATCAAAGTTTTCCTTTTCTTTATCATGAGAGCATTTTATAGTTCTTTACCTTTTTCTCTTAATTTTAAAACATATTTATTCAAAAATGAAAACAATTTAAGTGTTTTGACAGGAAATAGCATAATAGTTTTTATATGCTTAAATCTGTATCTAATATTTTTATATGTAGTATGGGCTCTTGATTTATTATGGTTTTGAAAATTAGTTCTGTAAAATTATTATGTAGGTATGCAAGTTTTCGTTTAGATTTAGGAAGGATCTTAGAGACCTACTTTTATTCTTCATACATTCACTAACTGGGAAAACACCTTAAGAGTTTTAAAAGAGAAATAAAACATTTTTCTTATACTCAGGGTTTACAACAATAAAAAGCTTAATCGATCTCTTTGCACATGTTTTAATTTCTTCCCTTTGAAAGCATTAGACACCATACTTTAAATTCACAATAATTATTTAATTAGAGCTCATAAAATATATAATGTGGCTGACTCAGGATATGCTGATTTTTACCTAAATGTTAACATGGTTGAGATTTATTTCCTACGATTGGCTGTCACAGAGTATTATTTATGACTTCTCCTTCTGTTGAGAAAATTATTAAGGATTTATATTGTGCTCATATAATCTATTCTGTAAAACAAGTACAGAGCAAAAAGCATGAAGGATAAGTATACACATATTTTCTAAAATGTTTTAGTTTAAATGAAATTATTTTACATTTACTAAATACATTTGGAGAGGATTTACACCAACTAATTAAAAATCAGTTTGTTTAAATATTAATAAACACAATTCAGTATCAATCTCTCCTATTTAACTTAAGAAATAAGATATTATTTTTTAAAATACACTATACATAGCCAGTTGTCACTCCCTGCCATGAGGATGAAGAGCCATCATAAGTCCAGGCCCACAGAGGGTGTAGACTTTGTGAACTAATGGTTCTTTGATAATGAAGGAAGCAGCCAGGAATGGATGAGTGAAATTAACGAGCCCTCCCTGGCCACATTTTACAAATCCACAATTGGAAGGTGCAGTTTGTGATCCGTTGCAGACTCAGACTTCCACCATCTCCCTGTCTTCCCCAGATTGTATTGTATTTTTTTTAATTTTTTTTTAAAGATTTTATTTATTTATTTATTTGACAGAGAGAGACACAGCGAGAGAGAGAGAGCACAAGTAGGGGGAGTGGGAGAGGGAGAAGCAGACTCCCCACTGAGCAGGGAGCCCGATGTGGGGCTCGATCCCAGGACCCTGGGACCATGACCTGCGCCGAAGGCAGACGCTTAACAACTGAGCCACCCAGGCACCCCACCCCAGATTGTATTTTAAATTGCTATTTTCAGATCCTTGAAGGTCCCATATGATTTTTTTGCCACTGTGCCTTTGCAGCTGCTGCTTTGTCTTCTTAAAACTCCCAGAATTGTTATTAATTCTTCATGCCAAATTTTTAATAATCGCTATCTTTGGTGAATTTTATAGCTGATTCCCTCATTGTTTGTGTGTTTGGTTGGTTGGTTTTTCAGATTTTATACCATTGATTTGTATATGTAACTTTTACAATCAGAAAACAGATTTTGTTTGTTTATACCCATCATCTATATTTTTACGGAGCATAATAGAGATTTCCAGAAGAGAAAAGCTTATAAAAAGTGCATTTTAACTTAACCTCAGAGTAGCAAATTGAGTAGAATATGAAGCTCAGGCAGGTCTTAAAAGTTCAGTGCATGTATATCTGTTATTTCTCTGTGCTATTTCTTATATTTTTCTTGTACACAGCCTTTATGCTGAGTACATTCTATTTTAGCATTTCCACACATAGTACCTTGCAGAGAATTTTGCTTGACAAAAATTAACCATCTGCCGCTGCTGATTTTAAATTTTATTTATCTTGTTTCAGTTTCTTCATCTCTAGGATAAAGAAATTTTGTTGGATGATCTTTATGGGGCCATCCATCTCTGATATGCTACAGTGTGATTTAGGATATTGCTTTATAACTGCTTCCTAATCTCCATTTTCTACTTCCCTCCAGCCCACTCTAAAATTGTTAGCAGGTTAATCTTCATGATGTAGAAGTGATCAAATCTAACTCTTCTGGAATGGGAAATACTAAAATGTTAGTAGCTTTCTTCATGCATTGGGATTATTGTGGATTATCACTTATTAAAAGCCTACTAAATACTTGTTAAACAAAAAACGTCTGGTACATTCTTAAACTTTCTTAGAACTAGGGATACTGAATTGATTCCAAATTTATGCATCTCACACTAGTGGGGAAGTTCAAATCCTATAATTTTGTATTTAACCTTCTTAGCTAATATGTGTACATGTATCTTCTAATGTTAATTTCCCTCATGCAGAATATGGATCTTCCAAGCAGAACTAGTTTTTTATTTCTCATGTTCATTCCCAGAATTCCCAACACTTCTCCATCACTGCCAGTTTGCACTTACTTTCCTCCCTTTCTCAAATATCTATTTATCTTTCAATACTCAGCTGTTACCTAAAAATTTTTACTCAGCTCTCTCCTTCACTTTGAATGGCAAATTACTTTTCCACCTTGCACTATAATTTATTTAGGTGCATATGTCACTCTCCATTAGACTGTCCTCTATTAGACTGTCACCCTTGAAGGCAGGAAGTAGTTTAAAAGCATAGGCTTTAGAGTCAGACCGCACACTATCATTTACCAGTTATGCCTACTTAGACAAGTTACCTGTTTTCTCTAAGGCTTAGTTTCCTTATCTGCAAAAGGAAGATGTCAGTAATGACTTCTTTACAGAGTGACTGTAAGACTTAAATGAGATAATGTTTATGAAGTACTTAGTACCTTGCTTGGCACGTTGATCAGTGTCCAGTAAATTTGATGCATTCTTAATAACATTGTTTTATTATATAATTAAAATTACATTAATAATCCCTCCTTCTAACCCGTGACCTTTCGCAAATAACTTACTACCCATGTAGTAAGTTTTTAATACATATTTTTTTAAATTAATAAATGTTGAATAAAGGACTATAGAAACTCAAAAGAGAGAGTGATTTCATTCTGATCATGGGATTGAGGAAGACTTGGTTGTAGCTGGCATTTAAATTTTCATATCTGAGGTATGATTTTGACAGAAATGAGCAAGAGAGGGGCATTTGAAACCAGGAGAATAGCATGCAATTTCAGAGAGAAGTGCTGTCTTAGCTAAACATTAATAATAAACCTACTTCATAGGGTTTTTTTTTGGTTTTGTTTTGTTTTTTTGGAGAATAAGTGCATTTAAAGTACTGGCATAGTAAGAATACTATAAACATTAGTTATTGTAACAACTCATACATAGACTGTAAAATAATGGGAAAAACTCGTGTGTGTGTGTGTGTGCGGGCACTGCCTGTGACATATATTCTTCCATGTCAGCTTGAAGGACCTCTGTATGGCAACATTTCCTTCATGTTGTTTGCAATACCTGTTAGAAAGTAACAAGATAGGGTTTATTTAAAAATACTGTTTATTTCAGCTACATATTATTCTTCCTGTTCCTTTGAATTAGTGAGACAGTACTTTGCAAATGGTTTTCAAATTATCAGTTGTTAGGGATTGTCATACCATTGTTTCTCACTGGTTTAGCTAAATTCAAGAGAAAACGATTTAAGTGACAGCTTACAACAGCTGCAACTGCTTGATATGTAAAACAACCAAAGGATATATATTATGTAAGTCCATGGTCACTTTTTTTTTAATTAAACGCAAGTCTTGAATTATAGTATTTTCTATAGCAATGTAACTAAGATTTTTTTTTGTCATATTCTCTTTAAACTTTTTATTTTGCTATACTTTTCAGACTTAGAAAACTTGTAAAAATAGTACTAAGAATTCTCATATACCCTTTACCCAATGTTAACGTTTTACCATATTTATTTATTTCCTCCTGCCCACCCCTTTCCTCTTCCCTCCCTCATTTTCTCTCGACTGTTGAGATAGTTGCAGACATGATGCCTATTATTTGCCCCTGAATATGTTAGGCGTGTGTTTCCTAAAAACAAGAAAAAAACAAGGACATTGTCTTAAATTAACATTGATACAATATTACAGGCCTTATTCAGATTTTGCCATTTGTCCTAATAATGACCTTGATAGCAAGAGAAAAATCCCGTATTATGGATTACATTTAGTTGTCATATCTCTCTCTCTCTCCTCAGTCTTTGTCTTTCTTGACCTTGACATTTTTGAAGAACATAGGCCAGTTACTTTGAAGAATGTCCCTCAATTTGGATCTGTCTGATGTTTTTTAATGATTAGATTCAGGCAATGTATTTTGAGCAGGAATATTACAGAAGTGATATTATTCTCTTCTCAGGGCATTATGTCAAGAGGACAACAAAAATCTTAACAGACGAGTATTAGTTTGGAAAAGAAACACTATTATAATTCTTTTAGAATATTTGCCAATTTATATTTCTCAGGTCTTTTATTTTTATTTTATGTTTTTCACTTTTCAGGCTATCAGTAAAATATTCAGTAAGGAAAGCACTTTCTCTGCAGTGTTCTCTGTCAAATTATTGCAGTTTATCAATATATTTATTGTTAAATGAAGATAAATATAGAAAGAGACTCTTTAGTATGAGATTCAGTATTTGTGCCAGTAAATGATGACATGGGTTTGATATGAAATAAAGCATTATAGCACTTTTTTTCTTTGTTTTTGATGGCTATAAATGAAGAGCTTGAAGTAAGTAATTGGTTTGAGAGATTTACTTTTGCCAAATTTTGCCACCAAAGTCTGGGACCACTGAAAAAGAAAAAAAAATTGAGGCATTTCCTATTAGCATTAATTTAGTATTGGTTAGCTTTTCAGACATTGAAGGGAAATTGTTTTCTGTTAGGTCAGAATTAATTTTAAATCAGCAGTACTCTTTATATAAATAAATACATAATACTCAGACTTTAAACCTGATCTTTCTTTTTTACTTATTTTCCCGTCTACAGAGAAAAAAGTACTGCCTGAATACAAAACCTGCTGCACAGATGTTGTTTCATATTGTTCCTTGCAAACAAATACATGTTAATAATAATGAATAATCAACCTTGCTTAACAAGAGCAGCACAAAATGTGTTTCTACCACTTCCCATAATGAATAGACTCTGGGGTGCTTCAAAGATGGTGTCCTCACCACATTGGTGGCCCATAGCTTATTAACAGCAACCTGCTCCAAATGATGAAGTGTGAAATTGATGAGCCCCACAGGGAATTTGATCTGAGCTTTCCAGGCCGTCTTACAATATTCAGTTGCTGTGTTCATTGGCTCACTTGTTTCCCTGCGGCCTCTCTTCATGGTGCTCTGGAAAATTTTTCCTGGCTAAGTTAACATGTGTGCTACTGTATCTGGCTAGCAACCAGATTGCTAGGATCAAGCTTCTAGGAAATTTTACTAGGTTCTGTTCCCCAGCTGGTAACAGGAAGTCTGAGCCTCATAAAAGCTGACTGGACAGGGACAAATGGATGAAATATTTGAGTGGGCCATTATGAGAGAGCATAACATTATGAGAGACCAAGAAAGATCAAAGGAGAAAACTGTTATCACCTCCAACCCTTTTTTCAAAGCTTTTACAAATTAGTTTCTTAGTGATTCATACAGTTAACACAAGTCTGAACAGTTTGAGAAGGATTAATTTGTAATTTTCATTGACCTATGAAATTGGTCAATTAGCTGAATTACACATAGATAAATTTGGCAGAGTCTAAAAGTACACTATATATTATATTGTTAAAATTCATTTCAGAGGGGCCCCTGGGTGGCTCAGTTGGTTAAGCGACTGCCTTCGGCTCAGGTCATGATCCTGGAGTCCCTGGATCGAGTCCCGCATCGGGCTCCTTGTTCGGCAGGGAGTCTGCTTCTCCCTCTGACCCTCCTCCCTCTCATGCTCTCTGTCTCTCATTCTCTCTCTCTCAAATAAATAAATAAAATCTTTAAAAAAAAAAATTCATTTCAGAAATTTTTATTTCTAGAATTATTTTCCTTATGGTTTATTTGAAAAGTCAAGATATTCTTATGTTCCTGTAGTATTAGTAGAAAAATTCCAGGGAGGCAGGACAGAGGCATGCAAATATAAACTTAGTTTTTAAGCAGGCGTAAATGTAAAGCCATCTCTTAGCTGTACAATCCCATGCAAATTAGCTAATCTCTCCAAGCCTTAGATTTCTCAGCTCAGAGAATTACGCTATTTATTTACCTCCCATCATTAAGAAAAATAATATGTAAACTATCTTGCACAGTGCCTAGCTTTACTTTCTCCTCTCACCCAGTACTGTGATATTTCTGTTGAGACGTAGAGAATGGAAAAGAAATGTTAGCACTACCTGGTATTGTATTTTATCATGAGATCTTGTTTTTCTTTGAACTTCTGAAATTTAGTTTTTCTTCCTTTTGAAACAAAAATGGCTCTGTGGATCTATTCACATTCTTAGGGAATATTCTGCAGCAGAAGAGAAGTTGAACAGGTGAGCAGGGAAAGGTGAAGATATTACTACAGGTGAGGGAAGGAAGAATTAAAACATGAACATATATTTGGTAAGGTTTTGAAAGATGAAATCTAAATTTTCCAATTTTGGGGGGTCATTTATAACCCTGACTCTTAGTTTCTGAAACTGTTTATGTTTTGCTTTGTCAAAGATAATACAGGTGTGGGAGAAGCAGCTCTAAGTCAAAGTGAGCCTTTCACACAGCTGCCAGGGATTGCCTTCCAGAAAGGTGTGCAGCATCTCAGTGGGGGGCGATTCACATTCTGAAGCCCAGAGACGCTTCCCAGCAGGAATTGTTTTTCAGTGAGATGCCTTGAAAGATGTTTTTGCTTCATTTAAATGCCCTGTCAGAATAAATATGCCACTTCTTGTACAGGACTTGTACCAGGTCAGCAACCTCTGTAACTCTGATCGCCCCCGGCAACACAAGCTGTGGTCATAGCCTGCACCAGCAGAGCTGTTGAGAGAAAAAGAAAGGAAGAGGAGAATATAAGGAGCAGGGGAAGAGAAAGAAAGAAAAAGGAGACAGACAAAAAAGTCACTCATGGCTTCTTAATACATGGGAATTATGATTGCTTCAGAATTCTTAATAATCACCTCTGATCTTTTGTTTTAATAAATATACAAAGAATTTATTTCAGATTTTTCATTTCAAGTTATATGGAAAGAATTACTGAGTTTTTTGTGTATCTTGTATATAAAAAAAGGACCCTACCAATTTGGCTTACCCTCAAGTAATTTTTTTTTAATGTCAAAGTCATCTTGTCGTTAATAGCAACTGTGCCAGAACATAAATTCACCTTATTTGTACAGAGCACTTTTTACATTCTTTCCTTCTGTTTGAGATGGACAGTTTGTTCGAATTTTGACCTTTCTTGCTCTTAGAGGCATAAGTTTGGACTGATTTATTTGGATAAGATTGGATATTGCACCTGGTGTGGATAATACTAGATTACATCTTCAGGAAATTGAACTTTTCTTTTTACCCTTTAGAACAAACAGCTTTCTGAAATGAATATGTTAGGAACAGTGTTAGTTTTTTTTTTTTTTTTAACTTTACTCTGTTGCAAAGAATCTTTTACTTTTACCAAAAAAAAAAAAAAATGGTTTCCTATTGCTTTAGCAAGATGATGTATACATTTTCTGAGACTGAATTTCCTGGTATGTTCTTGATAAAATTCAGTGGGTTTTGTTGTGGACGTGTATGCTTTAAAACTTTTTTTACTTTAGTGTAAGTCAAACTTAATGGAAAATTGCAGAACTGGTGCAAAAACTCAAATTCACCAAATTTCAGAAACTATTTGCTTTATTATTATGCTCACTTTCCCTCTCTCTTTCTTTCCTGCTCTGTATCTATGTGTGTGTGTGTGTGTATAGATATATATATGTTGTTTTTCTTGAACCAGTTAAAGGGTCATTGTAGATGTTTTGTTCCTTTAGCCCTTATATTCTTTTACATAACCACAATATAATGATCAAAATCAGGAATTTTTACATTGATACTATACTATCTCCATAACATGTATTAAAATTTCATCAGTTTTTCCAATAATGTCTTTTACATTTATCTTTTTTATCTGGTTCAGGAATGCAATCCAGGATCATATCGTATTTAGTTTTCATGTTTCTTTAGTTTCCTTTAATCTAGAATGATTACTAGGATTTTCTTTGTCATTTATGACCTTGATATTTTTTTGAAGAGACATTTTTGAAGAGTACAGGCAAGTTATTTTGAAGAATATTTCCATCACTATGTTTGTTTGACATTTTTTAATAATTAGACTCAGATTAGAGATTTGGGACAGGAATGCCACAGAAGCGATATGCCACAGAAAAGGTACATGATGTCAGTTTATACCATTATTGGTAATGGTGATGCTGGTTACCTGGTTAAGATGGCACATGCCAGGTTTCTCTGCTGTAAAGTTACTATTTTTCCTTTGTGATTAATAATTTGAAGGGTAGTACTTTGAGACTATGTATTTTATTCCTCATCACATTTCATTTAAATTCATTGATGATTCTTGCCTGAATCAATTGCTATTAATTAGTATAATGTTTACAAGATGGTGATTTTCTAACATTCATCATTCCTCTATATTTATTAATTGGAAAACTAAGGAATATACCTATTTATTTATTATTCTCTTTATTTATATCAGTATGAATCCCTGGACTCTTATTTTTCAATGGGTTACATTCCATTATTATCATTATTGATTTTGATACTCAGGTTGTCCTATTTGGCCAGCAGGAGCCTTCCAACTGACTCCTACATCCTTTTGACATGTCCTCATCATTCTTGGAGTACTTCATTAATTTCTCTCACCATAGAGTGGTCCATAGGCCAAGATACTCATGACCCTGGATTATGAAAAGCCTTCTGAGATACAACACCAAAATCACAAGCAACAAAAGAAAGAATAGATAAATTAGATTTAATATTTAAAAACTTTTCTACTCCTGAGAGCATCATCATCAAAAAAAAAGGTAACTACATAATGTTAGACATAATGAGATAATATTATTGCAAATAATATATCTGATAAGGGACTTGTATCCAGAATATATAAAGAGCTATTTTCTCAATAATCAAAAAGTCAAATAACCCAATTAAAAATGATCAAAGAAAAAATATAGACAAAGAATCTGAGTAGACATTTCTTCAAAGAAGATATATGGATGAACAATAAGCACATAAAAATATGTGCAACATCATTAGTCATTAGGGAAATGCAAATCAAAAGCACAATGAGATACCACTTTCCACCTAATATAATGGCTGCAAACAAACAAAAAAAAAACATAATAGCAAATGTTGGAGGGTACAGTTGACCCTTGAACAACATGGGGAATTAAGAGCACGAATCCTCTGTGTGCCTTACCACCCCACCCACGCAGTCAAAAATCCATGTATATTTTTTGGTTCCCCCAAAACTTTACTACTAATAGCCTTCTGTAGACTGGAAGCCTTACCAATAACATAAACAGTCGAGTAACACATTTGTTGTATCTGTATTATATAGTGTATTCTTACAATAAAGTAAGCTAGAGAAAAGAAAATGTTATTAAGAAAATCAAAAGGAAGGGAGCGCCTGGCTGGCTCAAATCAGTAGAGCATGCAACTCTTGATCTCGGGGTTGTAAGTTTGAGGCCCACGTTGGGTGTAGAGATTACTTAAAAATAAAATCTTTAAAAATTTTTTTAAAAAAAGAAAATATAAAGGAAGAGAAAATACATTTATAGTATTGCTACATTTACTTTAAAAAAAAAATCCACATATAAATGTGCCAGTGCAGAACAACAACTCATGTTGTTCAAGGATCAACTATATATAAAGAAACTGGTATCCTACACTGCTCTTGGGAATGTAAATGGTGCAGCTACTCTGGTAAGCAGTTTGACAGTCCCTTGAAAGGGTAAACATACATGATCATATGACCCAGCAATTCCACTTATTTATACACCCAAGGGAAATGAAAACATATATCCATATGAAAACTTATACAATGAATGTTCATGTGTGTTTGATATGTGATATATGAATTAACAGTAATATATTTATGTTACTTATATATATTGAGAATTGGGAACGTGCTCAAAATATTTTTTTTTAAGATTTTATTTATTTATTTATTTATTTGACACAGAGATAGAGCCAGAGAGTACAAGCAGGGGGAGTGGGAGAGGGAGAAGCAGGCCTCCCTAGGAGCAGGGAGGCCGATGCGGGGCTCCATCCCAGGACCCTGGGATCATGACCTGAGCCGAAGGCAGACGTTTATCCAACTGAGCCATCCAGGCGCCCCTCATAATATTTTTTTACTGGTAAGGGATTTTTACTGTTCAGAAGGGTTTGGAGAGCATGACCTTAGAGCGGTGGTTCTTATATTTTTGCATGCACCAGATTTAACAAAGATGTTTGTTAAAACACAGATTTCTGGGCCCCAACCTCAGCATTTCTAGTTCAGTAGGCCTAGGATGGGGCCTGAAAATGTGCATCTAACCAATTTCCAGATGATACCAGTGCTGCTGGTCCAGGGGCCTGCTTTGAGAACTTCATTTGTTGTCTTTTGTTATGGTAAAGCTTACCTAGGAGGCTTGTTAAAGTATTTGTTTCCAGGACCCATCCCTAGACATTAAAAATCAGTAGGTCAGGGTTTGGCTGCAGATGTCGCACTGACAGTGACCACAAGTGATTCTGACTGAGCAGGCCTGAGGACCATCACTCTGTGAGAAACACTGCTCTGGGGCTCACAAAGCAGAGTGATGGGATGCGTGTGTCAGGCAGGGAGGAATAGCATTGTCCCTTGTGGGAACTGGGAAACTATTCTTCACATACCCTCACAGCCTGGGAATAAATTCAGAGTCAGGAAAATTCTCTTAAGATTTCCTCTTAAAGGACATTGAAAGAAACATGAATGAGTGAGAAGCATCCAATAATAAAATAGAAATATTTAGGAATTGGACTCAGACTTCCGTTTTGCTTGCAGACACGTTTTCAGGATTATAGATATTATGTACAGTATCCTTTTTTGGTACCATTATTATGTATTAAAATCTAAACATTTAAAACTCTCTTTTTCATTAGGACATCATAATTTTTTATATGCATTTATTGGCTAAAACGTTGGCAAAATCAAAGGAGGAAAAATATTCATCCCTGGTCTCACTATAATTGTAAAACTTCTGAATTTCTTGACAGTGTTTCTGTTTTTTTATTTGTTTTTGTTTTTAAGGCAGAGTTGTATTGTTGTTTTTACTGATTTCTCGGTTTCTTTACTCTGTATTAGTGATGAAACCGTATATGCATTTTTATTTCCTTTTTCCCCTGAATTATTTATTTGTCATAAGTTAATTCCCTGTGGTTTTATGAATACTTTATAAGCATAAGCTATTGGATTATAGTTGTCCCACAATTTATTTTATATTTTTGATATTTAGGAGTAACAGTTCATACATTTTCATCAGATTCCATAGAACATCATAACTGGAAGTTGCCAAAGTTGATTTCAGCTTTCCCATTTTAGAGATGATTAAACTGACTTTCCCAAAGTCACAAAGTTAAAAAGTGGTAGAGAAAGGGCTAAAACCCCCTTTTATTCCATGTGTTGTACTATTTTCTTTAGTACCTTAAAGCTGACTAGAAAGAGAGATTTAAATCTATCACTTTGCTAGTTATTTTCTATCTGTCCAATATGATCTTTGTTTCTTTTTTCCCTTTTTTTCCTACCTGTTTTTGGATATTCTGAGTATTTTTTATGATTCCATTTTTATCTCCACTATTGACCTGATGGTTATATCCTACCTTTTAAAAAAATGTTAATAGTGGGGTGCCTGTGTGGCTCAGGTATTGAGCCCCATGTCAGGGCTCCCCGCTCAGCGGGGAGTCTGCTTCTCCCTCTCCCTCTGTTCCTTGCCCTCCTCACTCGTGTGCTCTCTCTCACAAATAAATAAATGAAATCTTAAAAAAATGTTAATTTCCCTAAGGTTTAAAATATACATCATATACATCTTTAGTTTATCACAGTCTACCTGCAAATACTATTTTTAGAAAGTGCTTTGGAGTAAAATACAATCAGGCACATAACAGACACATAGTTTGAGTAAAATATATCTTGTTGACTTAGCATTTTGTACTTTGTTGACATTTATAATAATAAAATAAATATATTTCTTATGTAACAACTCATTTTTTTTTAAATGCAAAGGCTACCAAACCTGTTGTATTCCCAAATATGTCAAATTTCTGACGTGGACAAATGTGAATTTTGGAATATTTAATTAGCCTTTATAGACATCCCATTGACAATGAATACTTTATAAGGACAACGTTTTCCAAGTTTTTCTTCTTAATAGCAGTGTTGCTAATAAAATAGACTCGGGGCCATAGCATATCCAGGGGCAAACGAACAAATATTGACTCTTACTTCAAAACTACCATGGATTTTTGGACTGTGAATTTTACCATAAGATCATGAAAGGGGCACCTGCGTGGCTCAGTTGTTGAGTGTCTGCCTTCCGCTCAGGTCATGATCCCAGGGTCCCGGGATCGAGTCCCGCGTTGGGCTCCCTGCTCAGCGGGGAGTCAGCTTCTCCCTCTCCTCCCCACTCTGCTCTCTCTCACTATCTCTGTTGCTATCTCTCTCTCTCTCAAATAAATAAATAAAATCTTAAAAAAAAAGATCATGAAATTGGAGTTTGTATGTCTGTGTGATTTCTCTTTTTATGCATTTACTACCAACATTAATATTGTCTTTGAAACTTAGAGCTTCTAGAAAGGAACTCAAAAAATCATTAATCTAAACGTTTTTTTTTTTTTAACAGAGAAGAAAATAGATTGTACCACTAGTTATTTATTGCTGTACCCCCAAAACTTAACTGGCTTATAACAACTAACATTTATTATCTCAGTTTCTGTGGTTCAGGAATCCTGGCAAAGCTTACTTGGGTCCTCTGGCTCAGAGCCTCTCACAGGCCTGCAATTACTGTGTCAGCCAGGCTGTGGTCTCACCTCAAGCTTCATTTGGAGAGGTTTCTCTTCCAAGCCCATTTGCATGTCTTTTGGCACGATTCATTTCTCAAGAACTGTTGGAATGGAGGGTCTTGAGTCCTCACTGGCTCATGGCTGGAAGCATCAGTTCCCATAGGCATCTTCATAGGGCAACTCACAGCATGGCAGCTGGTTTCCCTCAGAGTGAGCCAGAAAGAAAGCAAGCTAAAGAAGGAAATCAGTCTCTTTATGACTTAAACTTTGAAATATCCCATCACCTTCACTGTATTCTGTTCATTAGAAGTGGGTCACTAGTTTCAGCCCACAGTCCATGGGAGGCAATTACACAGAGGTGTGAATACCAGGAAGGGGGGATCATTGAGAGCCATCTTGGAAGCTGCCTGGCCCAGAGACAGAGAAGTGAAGCACCCAAAGTCATACATACAGTTTCTAGTGGCAAAGCATGGTCAGCTCTCTGATATCTCATTTCTCAGCCCACTGTGCTTTTACATTTTAGTCATGAAAACAGAATTGATGACATGATACCCTTTCTCTTTGAGAGGAGAGACTGCTTTTAATTCTCTCCAACCCATGAGATTATGTATAATATTACAATAAGGGAAAGATGAAGAGAGGGAAGGCATAGCATACTATCGTTAGTGATTTTGCTTTCCTACTCAGTAGAAATCTGTGCCAAGTATAGAAGCAAATTTGTAAGGGAGAACTTAGAGATCTCCCAACTAAACCCTCAAAACACCAGACCTGGATTTCTTAGTTGGGTGTGTCTATAATAACATTTTAAAAGAAAATGATAGATATGAACATTACTATGCTATACAAGTCCCTACATAAATTACAGTATGGTACAAATAAAGTATGTTGATGCTACGTGGAGGTGTTAATATGATTTTAAAATGTGAAAGACTTGGATCCAGTAGTGCTATTTGCCATCAAATACTGGGGAATAAATGTTCTAGAGTGGTAGGGGCTGGAGAGCAAGAGAGGACACACCCAATTGGTGGTTTGGAAAAAGGATGTACAAGGAAATAAGCAACATGAATTATCACCACTGCCTTCTTAATTTTATGTCCTTAGTGCACTTGTTGGTTCCGAAAGAAGTTATAAGAATCAATATCCAGTCATTCTTAATGTTTTATCACTATCATAAAGCGTGGCTCGCTAATATACATCCCGCAAAGAATGATTTGTTATGACTCTACTCAGGTTCCATTTTCTCATTTAGGAAAAGTGAGGTGATCTTTCTCATGGCCTAAAAAACAGTCCATGACAAAACTAGAAGACAGCCATTTCTCTGATACAGACTGCGAAGTCTGCTAAGAAAAAAAGAACTAGAAATGTTAAGATATACAACTGTTTGGTTGTTGATGAGTAGAACATCTTTTTAAAAAAATGCTTTTAAATGCCCCCTCTTGTCATTGAGATGTCTCAGTGCAAAAGTTACTCTTTCAGAAGGCCATTCCCCGACCACCCTGTCTAAACTTGCTCCTGTCCCTACTACTGTCATTGTCAGGTTCTCCTGGGTAATTTTTTATAGCCTGATCTATTTTTTAAATTATTATCTTTCCTCTCTCCCCACGAGAATATATACACCTTGAGAAGAGGTACTTTTTCTTTCTCGTGTGCTACTGGATTTCTAGAACTTTTAAGTTCCTGAAACTTAATAGTTGTTTAATACTTATTTGTTGAATGAATAAGTAACTATCCCAAATACATAGAGCAAAAGAATCTAGATGTCGGAGCCTTGCAAACTTTTAACCTTAGTGTGTCTGTAAGTTTTTTTCCAAGACCCTTAGACTAATGAAATGAATGTGGCAGGATTGATGGTTGAAACCTATGAACTATCTTATCTAGTAGTTGTGTGGTATCCAATAAATGTTCATACACCTGTGTTTCCTTTGGAAATTTAAAATACCCTACAATACCCCCTGTGAGTTTGCTATAGCTTCCTGGAGAACCATAATCTAAAATGGTTTATTATATGTTTTTAATGCCATAAATTGAAAGCCCGGATGTTCAGGGAAGAGGCTCAATCTCTTTGATGAAGTCATGAGGTATAGGGAGCAATCCAGCATCAGAATCATTAGTAGGTCAGGGTCAGAAGCATCGACCTGGAGGAATCAATCACAGTAAATACTTAAGAAGTTAGAATTAGGACATATTTAAAAATACTAGAGTAGAATCAGTACATGCAACAAAAACACTTCTGAGCTTTTTTTTTTTTTTTCCCCATTCAGCGGCTGAGGAGCACCTGCCTAGCACTTCATCTCCTAGGGGGTCTTCTCTTCCCTAACTCTTTATGGATATTTCACCCCAGATTGTTCAGCACCCCCTGGTTCTGCACAAGACCTTGCTTTGGGGTGAGGATTAAGATAGAATGAAATTGTTTACAAAACATGAGAATTAAATAGCTTATATTTCTAAGCACACTGTAATACCAAGAGCTTTTCAAGATATTTTTTGCCTGTATTCAATTTTCAGGTTTTAATAAAATGTCAAATAAATATTCAGCTTTGTACTCCAAGCACTTTAAGCTATTTTTAGTTTCATTTCTTTCCCTTCTAACAGTTTAATTGCTGAAGTGTCTTTAAGGGTTATATTAGTATATATCTTAATAATTATATTACTTTACCTGTATTAACTTAAAGTTAATGTATATCTTAACTTTTCTAAGGATAAAATATGACTCATAAATATGTAGTATTTTAAAGATTCAACTGCATTGAGTCAAGACAAGTGAAATAATTTTAACTCTTTCCCAGAGTCAAGTTATAAATATATTTTGCTGGGAAAAAAAGAACTTCCAAAATTATAATTTTCAGACAGATGCACACTGGTGTGGTAGAAGGGGAGTTGTAGAAGACAGAAAATCCATGTCCTAGCTCAGCTCTGCTGCTTATTAGTGGCATAACCTTGGGCATGACTGTAAACTTGCATAATTTTTCTCATTTGCAAAAATTGAGGATAGTTTTCCTACCTTCACGGGATTATTTTAGTAATTTTTAAAGTTTCCATTGTGTTATATAAATGACATAAAATATGCTTTTAGAAGCATTTGAGAACTGACATTCTTTTCCACTTACTTTGTAATTCAGGCTAGTCACATTATCTCAGGAACCTCAGTTTCACATCTATAAAATGGACTTGCTAATACTATTCTCATAGAACTATTGGAATAATAGTTGGTAATAATGCCTTGTAAACTGCTAAAGAGTAGGCTAGCATGAGTTGATTTTAGTATCAAAACTGTAGTCTTAAGTATAAGGTAGTATTAGCATGTCGAGCAGGATTTCCTTGCATTGAAAATGGACCAGATGACCCATAAGATCCCTTGTAAATCTCTTGTAAAACGATCTACAAAAATAGCATTATTTTTAGACTTATGAACTTTTACTGCTGGAAGGAAACTTAGAAATCATCTCCTTAAATGTCCTCTACATTATTCTGGCTTTAATGATGCTCAGTCCGGCAGCCAGTTTTATGTGCAAAGGCAAAACACTCATTCTGAAACTCAAAAAGCTTGTTTTTATGAATAAGAAGAGCCTACAGTTTTCATGGCATAAAGCTTTTTAATGTTGAGATCAATGGTGTAATAAAATCTGTAATCTTAATGTATATAAATCTAAATTAGAATTTGTTAAAATAGCCAAGCTTCTGATGAATATTTTTTTGTAACAGCTTAAGAGCACTGCTAACTGATATGTATTAAATTCTTACCATATGTGAGGCTTTAGAATTTAGAATTGTTATCTCTTAACCCTCCTCTAATCAGTCACTACCCATTAATTGGAGGTGAAACATCCCTAATCTGTAACAACCTATAATAATTAGGTGCTCACTAGTATATTTAGTATATGCTAACACCAGACTGCTGTAATTTTAGCAAGACCTTAGTAAGGGCTGCTTATATTCTTTAAGCTTATTGACTAAGTGTTATCTCTGATCAAAATGTACTCAAGTGAGCAAATAGATTTTGAATGTTGTTTTCACTTGGGTCCTTGAGCATTCTTTTTTTAGCCACCTGGTAGCTTGGTAAAATAGGTCAACAAAAGATGGAGAGAGGGGGGCGCCTGGGTGGCTCAGTCGTTAAGCGCCTGCCTTCGGCTCAGGTCATGATTCCAGGGTCCTGGGATCAAGCCCCTCATCGGGCTCCCTGCTCGGCGGGAAGCCTGCTTCTCCCTCTCCCACTCCCCCTGCTTGTGTTCCCTCTCTCGCTGTGTCTCTCTCTGTCAAATAAATAAATAAAATCTTTAAAAAAAAAAAAAAAAGATGGAGAGAGGTTGAAAGGTAACAGTTTTCCTCCACGTATCTTTTTATACCTGGGAATTCAGAGCCCTTATCCTCAATCCCACTGTCTTTTAAGAAAATTTCTGAATGGTACCTCCATTGTCATCCTCTGGAAAACAAAGAAAAGGTAAGAGAATATAATAATACTTTGTTTGAAATGTTGCCTTGATTTCTTCTCTAAATGATAAATCAGTTGGATGCCAAGTGATTACTGACTACTTGGAAGAGTAACTGCTGAGTTACTGGAAAAGTAAATAACCAGAAAGCCTGAATGGTAAAAGCAAGAGATACTATTGTCAGTTGGTTCCTCTCAGCAGTACAATTCACTTTTACTTAAAATCATCAAAAATATCCATAAGAAAAATGAATAGTAAAAGTTAGCCACTCATGTGAGAAAAAAAAAAAGGAATGGGAGAAGGGGTAACTGTTGAAGAACAAAATGTATAAGAGACAAATTGACAATCAATATAAAGAACTCATTTCAATTTTGACTCAAGTAAATCAATTGCAAAAGGATATTTTTGAGATAGCTGAGGAATTTGCACACAAACTGAGTATTAGATGATATTAAGAAATTATTACTAATTTTGTTGGGTGTGATATAATGATTATGTTAGAAAAAAGAAAGCCTTTATCTGTTAGAGATACATACTGAAATATTTAGAGGTGAAATAATATGACTGGGGTTTTCTTTAAGATTATCTCAGGGGAAATATTCAGATATGGGATAGATGGAAAAAGATTTGCAAAATAATGCTATTTATTGAAGCTGGGTGATAAGTAACATAGAATATCATTATACTATTCTCTCTGCTTTTGCATATTTTTTCAAATTCCCATATTAAATTTTTAAAAAATTAAGAGAGAAACAATGTTAGCCACTTTCAGCAAAATATTGATCATGGTTGTTGGTGATAATCAGCTGCAAAGTTAATTATGCCACTGGATGGTTTCAGAGTTAAAGAATGTTGCCTCAGATTTTCTACGGCATTCTGTTGTGGAAAATGTCTAGTTTTCTCTGTAACAAGCCCCGTATTCTTGGTAGAGAGCAGAATCAAAATCCTGACTATCAACTCTGTATGAAAATGTCCTCCCATCTATTAAGTTTTCAAAAGCTATCTCTGTGTGTAATCTTTTTATCTTCAAGTTTAATATGTATAAAACAGAATAAAATAAAGAATAGACAAAATTACAGTTAACATGCAGAGAGAAAAGCAAGAACAGATGGGAATGCATGGTGAAAGGGAATTAAATTGCACAAGGTATCACTGACCAGAACCAAATGTAACTATAATATCGAGGGAGAAAATTCTCATGAAGGGGCTAATTTCATATGTAGAAAAATTATAGACACATGATAAAAAATATTGTGGAATGGGGCTCCTGGGTGGCTCAATCGTTAAGCATCTGCCTTCGGCTCAGGTCATGATCCCAGGGTCCTGGGATCGAGCCCCGCGTCGGGCTCCCTGCTCCATGGAGAGCCTGCTTCTCCCTCTCCCACTCCCTCTGCTTGTGTTTCCTCTCTCACTGTGTCTCTCTCTGTCAGATAAATAAATAAAATCTTAAAAAAATATATTGTGGAAGATATTACCCAAGATCTCCTTTGGTCAACTCAAAAATTAAGCCTCGCTGCTATTTTGCATTCTTCCCAAAGGAAATATTTCCTTTTCTAAAAAAAAAGTGTGTTTCAGGTTTTATTTTAAAATTATGAAAGTGACATAATAACATACCAGAAAGCTTTTGAAAAGAGACATACTATACAAATCCAACACCTGGTATCATTTGTGTTTCACTCTTTCCAGTCTTTTTATTTGCATATGGATGCAGTCATACAGATAGAATACATGGCCTGATTTTTTTCACATGAAGTTAATTAATTAGCATCTTCCGTATTTAAATCTTAAATCCTTTGCAATCTCCCAGACTCTCTGAAACGTATCTTTTGTTCATGAATACAGTAATAAAGACATTCTCAGAAGTCCTAATTATGCTTTGGGTCTTAAAGAATAATTGTTCATTGGTTTCTTAGTTCGCTTAAATATTATTTTATTAGGACTAACTCGGACACCCAATTCATATACAATATATTTGCTTAAAGTGGGTATGTGCATTAGCAAGAGCAACACAGAGAGAAGAACAAAAAAAAAGAAGGAGGAGGAGGAATTGGTGGAATTGGTCTCCATTTTGTACACGAAGTCTTGTGCTTTGACATGTTCACTTCTTAGGCTGATCTACAGTTAGAAAGTTTTCATTCCAATACTCTTACATGAGATAAACAACCTCTCTTGAATATATTACATTGTTCAAATGGCTTGCTTACCCAGAGATCTCACTGAAACCAGTGGTGTGATTCACAGGTCAGTGATCCACATTTGAGATTTGCCTCTGTCAGCTCTGGGTAAGAAGGTAAATTCTCCACAAAGGCAACCGCTCTCCTTTTTTATGAAGACAGCTGCCCATCCCATCTTTGGAGCATTACTTATTTGAAATTGTAAGAAGAACCCTGCTGAGCCACTAAAAATATTTAAGTAGTCATTGCTGCCAAAGAAGGTTCAAAAGAAGTAGGAATTGCAGTGGGAAAAATTAAAGACAAAATTGTTTGTCTTTTGATTCTAGGTTGGCTCAAACACATGACAGCTACAGCCCCCTTCCCCACCCCACTTATGGTTTTAAAGACATAGATTGTTTTCTCTTGATTACAATTTCTAAATGAAATATTCTTTCTTAGCTTAACTTGCTAAACCCTCAGAAAAGAACTCTATGTACTGCATATTTGGCCACATTTCAAGTTTATATATCAGCCCCAATAGGAAACAACCTGTTGCATTAAAACAAGTCTCATGTCTCATGAGAATTGGATTGTACATAAATATGCCAAAATATAGCTTCTTATATCTAGGGACACCATATAAAAGTTTTTTCTTCTCCTTCTCTATAATAGACCTTTCACCTGAAAATTAGAATTTGCACCAAAGTTGTTCTCACCAAAATCAAAAGAAGTAAATATTCATACCTGACATTTCAAAAACATAATGACTCATTAGAATGGTGGTGTTCTTTTGCTCTGGTGGCGCCACATTTTCCTGATGTTTCTACTGCCTCTTGGGAGTTCCTTCTAGATGTCTCTTGCTGGCTCCTTCCCTACAGGGTGACGTCCTTGGCTCTCTTTGCTTCTAATCCTTTCTCTCTCTCTCTTTTTCACTTCACAGCTTCAATTCATGAATCTCTCAAATCTATATTTTCTTTTTTTTTTTTTAAGATTTTAGTTTCAACCAGAACTCCGGACTGAATATCCAGTTGCCACATTGAATTTCTCACTGATCTCTACCGAAACCGCTCTTCTGTGACCCCTGACTCTCTAAATCCCTCTTCCTCCTGAGCCATACCATAATCCTAGTGGTCAGGGCACAAGCTTTGTAGCCTGTCAAACCCAGGTTCGGTTTTGTCTCAACTACTTAGGTGTTTGATCCTGGATAAGGTGTGAGCCTATGAAAAATGAGACTTAATCCCAGCTACCTCATCAGATTGCTTTGAGATAATCCATAGAGCACACAACTCTTGCATATGGTGAATACTAGAGAAGTGGTAACTATTACCCTTGATTTCCCCCTTCCCTTCATTTCATTTTACTCCTATCCAATTAGTCACTAAATCTTATGGTTTTGTTCGTTTTTGAATTCTATCTTTCATATCCTTTCACACCCCAGATCCACTGCCACTACCTTGTTAAAGGCCACCATCATGTTTCATATGGATTATTGCAACAGGCTGCTAATAGGTTTCTCTACCTGTAGTCCATTCTCTACTTCACATTTAGAATGCTTCTTAAAAACACAAATTCAGATATATCTTTCTTCCACTTTAAGATTCTTCAATACTTTTCCATTGCCTTTAGATAAAGACCTACTTCCTTCCTGGTTTCTGTGTATCACCCCTGTCTAACTCTCTCACCATTCCCCGACTCTCTCTGTGCTTTATAATAAGCTATTTTTGGCTCCATTGCCCAAAACATTCTTTCTCCCCCTTCACCCTATGCTTGGTTTGATTCTCCTAGAAGCTCCCTTTGTTCTAGGTATTTTTGTTACCATAGTTCTAGGTACTATATATTTTAATTGTATGTTTACTTGTCGGTACTTTACCTTCTCCAAGACTGTAAGCACTGATCTGGGACAGTGTCTGTCTTATTGGTTAGGATCTTAATAAATACTGGAGGGGAAAAGTAAAGGAGGAAGGAGGATGGAGGGAAAAAACAACAAAATTCATTCTAATACATGCACTATTTGGGTGTTATTGAATTGAATTGAGTTGCAAATAAATCTTGCCTTGATTTTAAATTCAACTTCTACTTCACATTTACTCTTCCTAATACCATACCTATATTTTTACATGCACAGGGGTGGCACTTTGGAGTGTGCATCTTCTATCTCAAATCTCAGCACACTACATAATCTTGTTTCTCATTCTCCCCATCCCACCGGCCCAGCCAAAAAATGCCTCTTTTCCACAAGCCAGTAAAAGGGATTAATGGGTTTCTGGATATTTCTTATCTGTATAAATTATGTGAGTAGCATGAAGCCCACCCTGACAGAACTATGCTGTGCTCTTTTTGAAGTTGGATTAAGAGCTCACTAAGCAGGGTGTGCCTGTTAAATTATAATGTTGTAAAGCTTGAATCCTGGAAACATGTACTGTCGATATTTGGGGTTTTAATAGGATTAGCTCTACTATGAAAGAATTCGAGAACATATGTTATGTTCCTGTAAAACTGTGTTTGTGGGTTAATTTGGTATGAAAAGAGATGAGCTGCTTTCCCCTCTATGTCCAGAAAAGATTTGTTTGTTTATACTCTGGGGATTTGAGGAATATACAGAAAATTAGCATCTCATAAGGTATTTTAATCCTTATTAATCTATATAACAATGTTTTTTTATTCATGTTCTTGAAATAAAACATTAAAAATTGTGATGTTCTGGAAAAGGCAAAACTATAGAGATCATAAAGAGATCTATGGTTGTCAAGAGGTGGGGACCTCTTGGTGGGGGGAGGGTTGAACAGGTGGAACATAGAGGACTTTTAGAGGAGTGAAACTAGTCTGTATGTCCCTACAAGGGTGGATACACGTCATTATACATTTGTCAAAACCCATAGATTGTACAACACCGAGAGTGAACTCTAATGTAAACTAGGGACTTTGGATGATAATGATGTGTCAATGTAGGTTCATCTGTTGTAACAAATGTGCCCTCTGGTGTGGGATGTTGATGGTTGAGAAGGTCATGCATGCAGAGGGGCAGAGAGTATATGGGAACTGTGTAGTTTCTGCTCAATTTTGCTGTGAACCTGAAACTACTCTAAAAAACAGAGCCTAGAAAAAACATACTCATTTTACTATCTTTAGTAAGTGTGTTTTTTCCTAAATTGTCCAAATGTTTAACAACTCTTGCTCTATAGAATATATTCTATTGTTAAATATAGCCTCACCAGCAAAGTACATTCATATATGGAAATGTTTTATGGGAATATTTCACATTTCCAGAATTTGAATTGGATTTTTCTTTTTATTTCACAATGGTTACTTTTGTTGTTGTTGTTTAGTTTTTCTCCCTTTGTCTTTAATTTTCTTCCTTATATATTGTGGTTGTTTTTTACTTGATTTCTTGGATCAAATGCTTGTCATTTGTATTTCTATGCTTCTTATTTTCCAATAAACTTAGTTCAAATAAAGGCTCTAGACTTCTTTCTGAGACCTGCTTTGGCTGTGCTGTATTCATAAGTTTTGATATATAGTGTTCTCACTGTTAATTCATTTCTTAATAGGATGTGGTTCAGTTTTGAGTAATATTTTCATTCTAGAGTTATTTATGGATTATTTTAAATTTCTAGGTGCTTAGTGTTTGTTTTGGTGGCTTTATGACAGTTTTTATTGCATTTTGATCAGAAGTTCTAATCCAGTGCATGGCCACTTTGGTAAAATATTCATTTAAAAATGTATATTCGGTCTATGCCAGACACAAAGTTTATTTGTGTGCATGTATATGTATTCATAAATAAAATATCTTAAGATTCTTTTGAAACATCTGGAAACATTAGGCCTGTAACCTCCCTGGCAATCGCTGGTTGCTGCTGAGCAGGAACCTGCCCGCACAGACATTTAGATAGAGAGCCATTAGCTCCTGGGCTCCAGCTAATTGACTGTATGTGCACACAAACATATTTAATAATCTATAGGTAGTTCCCCTTGTTCATTATTTAAACACTCAATCCCCTTACTTATATTTTGTTGATTGAATTGTCAAATGTGTATTATAGTTTCCACTTCGATAATAATTTCAGTCTTCTTTTTTTATAAATTATTTGATACAGTTTGATACTTTGTTATTCTATACATAAAAATTCTCAACTGCTGCATCCTGGTAGAGTCTACCTTTCATTAGTGTGCTACTTGATTATTTTGGCACTGAATTCTTTTATCTGATATTGCTATTTCAACTTTTTGCTAGCTTTTTACCTGGAATATTGTTATTCACCCCTTCATTCCTATTTTTTCCCCCATCAATTTATTTTAGTTGAGTTGTTGTCTCTTTTATTATTATTGATTTGGAGCATTCATATCTTATGGTAGCCAAATACAACATTTACCATGTTTGATCTTATTTAGGCTATCTTTTTCTTTTATTCATCATGGTTTCTTATTCTGTTTAGTCTTCTCTTTTTCTAATTTTGATAGTTTGATCGCATTTGGCTTTTGTAAAGGCCACAAACTGGTGGCCTTTAGGACACGCAACAACACTCCTGTATTGCTTGGCCTACATACTGCTAAATCATTTTTAAAAAAATATTTGCCAACTTTTAAAAAATTATGTATTTGTATATGGATATTTTTTGGAACTGGCTGAGAGGAAGTTGGGTTGAATATACATTTAGTTTGGATTTGGGGGCTATATTTATGTGGCTTATGTTCACTTCTGTATAAATTGAGTTCTTGCCAGCCATCCCAGTGGAGGCTTGGCTTCCAAAAAGTTCCTACAGCCCACTGTGCTGACTCCATTCCTTTCTAGGCAAGAAAGTTTCCAGCACTTCAAAAAGATCAATTGGGGTTAGGAGGAGGGTAGAGGAGGGGTGGTAAGAGAAGAGAGATACATGTGCGTGCGTGCGTGCGTGTGTGTGTGTGTGTGTGTTTGAAATTGAGCAAAGGAGGCCTAGTTTGTCAGTAGAGGTTGATAGGCAGTAACACATCTGTGAGGAGTTTGGTACTCATACTGAGTTTGTTAGAGAATTTAACTCTCAGCGCCTGGGCGGCTCAGTCGGTTAAGGGTCTACCTTTGGCTCAGGTCATGATCCCAGGACCCTGGGAGCGAGCCCCACATCATGGGCTCCCTGCTTTGCAGGGGAGCCTGCTTCTCCCTCTCCCTCTGCTTGCCACTCCCCCTGCTTGTGCTCTCTCTCTCTCTGTTAAATAAATAAAACCTTAAAAAAAAAAGGGAAAAAAAGGAAAGAAAAAAGAATGTAACTCTCAAGTTCTTTCCCACTACTTGGACTTTTTTTCTTTTTACTTTCCTATCCTTCCCCCACTTTGGAATATATAAATAAATAATTGGGGTAATAGCACCTGAGGATAGATGTATTAACATACTGTACTTTAGAATGGAATGCGATTCTAAAGAAAGTTTGCTAAGAGTGCAGAGCATGAGATTAACATATTGAAAAACAGGAACTCCCAAGGCACCTGGGTGGCTCAGTCAGTAAAGGGTTAAACATCTGCCTTAGGCTCGGATCCTGATCTGGGGAAGGCGGGTCCTGGGATCAAGAACCCCACCTCTGACTCCCTGCTCATCGGGGAGTCTGCTTCTCCCTCTCTGTCTGCTCCCACCCCCACTCGTGCTCGGTCTCTCAAATAAATAAATAAAATCTTAAAAAAAAAAAGGAAAGAAAACAGGAACTTCCTCACCTGCATATGTCATTCCTAGCTCAAAAACAGTGTCTTCTGTCCCAAGCTTATCCCATCAAGAAAGCTCGTGATGCATCCCTCTCATGTCTTAGGTGTCTTACTACCAAACCTCTTCTCTCCCTCGCCTCCCCTTTCACTTCAAAGCTTAGCTGTTTGAAAATGGGGTTTACCGTGTGCCTTTACTTCCTCATGTCTCATTTACTGTTAACCCTCTGCAGTGTGCCTGCTGTCTGCATCAGTTCATTGAAACTAAGATGCCTAGAGTCATCTCTCTAGGGTGACCTTCCCCCTGTGAAGTTCACGGACGTGTTTCAGTCCTTAACGCCCTAAGCTTCTCCGCACAGTGTATCACTATTATTCAGCCCCTCCTGGGATGCGATTCCAGCACTTGCCTTGCATCTGTATTAGCATTCTCTCCTGGTTGTGGCTTTGCCTTCGTCTCCTTCGGTCACTTCTCTTCCTCTCCCTGCCCTTTAAATGTTGATATTCCCAGGGCGCCTGCGTGGCTGTCAGTTAGGCATCTGGCTCATGATTTTGGCTCGAGTGGGGATCTCGTGGGTTACCGGATTGAGCTCTGTGTTGGGCTCCCCACTCAGCGGGGGAAATTTGCTTGGGATTCTCTCCCCCTTTAACCCTCCCCCCCCACATATGTGTGTGCCTGCGCTCTCTTTCTCTCTCAAGTAAATAAATAAATCTTTAAAAAATATATTGATATTCCCGGGGCGCCTGGGTGGCTCAGTCCTTAAGTGTCTGCCTTCCACTCAGGTCATGATCCCAGGGTCCTGGGATCAAGCCCCGCATAGGCTCCCTGCTCAGCGGGAAGCCTGCTTCTCCCTCTCTCACTCCCCCTGCTTGTGTTCCCTCTCGCTGTGTCTCTGTCAAATAAATAAAATCTTTAAAAAATAAAAATATAAATAAATAAATAAATAAATAAACAAATAAATAAATAAATAAATAAAATATTGATATTCCCTAGGGTCTGTCTTCCACTCTCTTCTCTTCTAAATCCAACATTTCTCCCTGGGTCACTTCATCTTACATGCATGGCTTTGGTCACCACATATGTGCTGATAACTCCCAAACTGATGTCTCTCCTAAGCTCCTGACCTGTTATTTTCAAGAGTGTTTGGTCTCTCTAGCTAGAGGTCCCATTGTACCAAAAACAGGACATGCCCAAAGCTGAACTCATCCTTCCCTATCCCCATATGGTCAGTTCCATTCCTGTGTTCTGTCCTTCCTCTCAAAACTGTTTCCCTTTTATCTTTTTTTTTTTTTTTTGGAGGTAAAATAACAACTTTTATTTTCTTATTTTTAATTGATTTGGCATAATGGTTTGTTCAAAGTATATTTGTATACTTTGTATACAAAGTGTATATATATATATATATGTATATATACGTATGCTTATGCATATATTATATATGTGTACATAAGCATACACATCATGCTTACATACGTAATATATAAGCATATATAGAAATATATATATATAATGATTATGGTTTTATATTTAAAGTGGAATTTCTGGTAGATAGCAGATAGTTGGGTCTTGCTTTTTTATCCAATTAAAAAATCTCTGTCTTTTGATTTTGATGTTTAGACCTTTTGCATTTAATGGAAATTGTCGATAAATGTAAAATGCCATCTTGCTGGTTGTGTTCTATTTGTGCCATCTGTTCTTTTCTCTCTTTTTCTTCTTTTTAGGTTTAGTATTTATTTTGTCTTTTTTTAATTTAAATTCAATTAATTAGCATATAATGTATTATTGGTTTCAGAGGTAGAGGTCAGTGATTCATCAGTCTTATATAATACCCAGTGCTCATTACGTCACATGCCCCCCTTAATGTCCATCATCCAGTGTTTCCCTTTTATCTTAATGGAGAGTACAGTGTTAACATCTCCTTAATCTCCCAAGTTACAAACATGGAAGTCCTCTTCAGTTCTTCCCTCTTCCTCATTCTTATTGAACCCTTCTGCTTTCTAAAGATTTCTCAAACTCTTCATCTTTTGCTATCCCTTCTACCACCCTTCTGTCTAGCTATCACATCAGGTTCACCCTCAGAAGTCCAAGATTTCCCACCTTTTCTCTCATCCCTTATAGCCCCACCCTCCAACACACACACACACACACACACACCCAGAGAAGAGTATTTCTCAGATATGCTTCACAGCACTGATTGTGTAGCTATGTTTTAGGACTCTTCACAGTGTTTTATAATGGTCTGTTTACCTGCCTGTTCTTATATGCTGCCTTGCCTACACTTTGAGATCCCTAAGAATAGTGATTGTATCATATTCATCTTTGTGACCTCCAAGACATAGCACAGTACCTGGTCCATGGTAGAAATAAAATGAATGCTCATGGAATACATTTAAATTAGAAGTAAGATATAAACTATTGAAATTGGTTTTACAGAAGGTTGTATAATCCATTTTTTGAACTTATATAAAAATTTACAAATACCACTTAGGCAGTTTTGCCAGATGTCACTGTGATTTCTTGGGGACTTTTCTAGGCTTTAAGAATCATCAATCTGAAATTTTTCCAGGTATGGACATGAAGAAAAAGTGAGAAATATCAGTTTTATCTTTATAAAGTAAAATATGATTTTTATAAATTCACATGGCATAAAATGCTAAAATATTTTAAATTGTTCTACATAGAGGCAAAGTGTGGAAGGGAATATTAAAAAATTATGTGTTACTATTGATGCATAATAGTTGCCCAATAAACATGATCAATTCCATTATTCATGGTAGTTATGTTCTATAAAATCACTGGGAACATTGAAGTAGGAAATACTGAACCATTGCTTCAAAGAAAATAATCTGGTCACATTCTCATCAACAAATCCATATATAATTTTCTGTGTGTTTCTGTTTAAAGACACCTTATTTAATATACATTGTTGATTGACTAACATTGAATTCCCAGCCAAGGGCACTCTACTATGTAGCTGAACAAAGCTTGTGTGACACATTTTCTCTGTAAGGCACATTACAATCTTCTTGAACTTAGTAGCACTATGCTTGGGGGCCATTTTAAACAGCAAAATCACCAAAAAAAAAAAAAAAGAAAAGAAAGAAAGAAAAAAAAAGCACCAACATTTGAAAAAATACGGCACTAACTAGACTATGAAGAGGACGCTTATTTACAGTATGAGACCTGAAATAAGAAGGCAGAATGTTGCCTTGTTCAATCTCAGCTGAGACCATGTGTCTCAGGCCACTCAAATTTTCTGCTGCTCTGTGCATGCCATAAATGACTACAAAAACACCTTGAGTATGGATGTTGAGGTTACAAATAAATTTTAGTGAGTAAGCAAATTCACAAATATAGAATCTGTGAATAATGAGGATCGATTGTATTTCACTTTTTCATTCTACTCTAGGTCTTGGGATATCAAGATGAATGATTGCAAACCTTGTTCAATGAATTCTGTTAGGATTTGGGGCTTAAGGGATAAAAAGTATTTTTTTCATCTTAGAAATTTATTCAATGTAATAAAATGACCCAAAGTGACAATTTCAAACGCTGATCTAATTTTATAAAATTGAATTAAAGATGTAAATAGTTACCTATTATGGGTAAAAGGACTTCTGTATGAAGTTCATCCATATATTACTTGATTTATCTTTGTGCTATAGTGAGCCTGTAATATTCTCTGAATTTTTAACAAAGAGAAAAAATGGGTAATTATGTCAAGAACAAAAATTTAAAGTAAATAAAATAAGAAGCAAGCCTCTGATGTCTGATTTAGAAAGGCTATATATACCAAGACCACATAAAACCACCTGTTATTTTCTTGTAATAATTTATGTTTACTTTTCTATCTTTCTCTTTTTAAAATTTTTTCTTTCAAGAGCCATTGCTTAGATGCTTATGAGGCCAAATTTATGGAGTCTGACAGACATGGTTTCTGGTCCCTCTTTTGTGTACTTATTAATTATGTGACTTTGGGCAAGTTAATAACCTTTTCTGAGCATACCATTTCCTCAGCTGTAAATTGGGGATAAGGAAGGATATCACCAATTGTAAAATGAGAATCATGAAGGATATAATTTATCTTCAGTGTAAAATGAAGGTAATGTTATGAGGATGAAATAAAAACCATATAGACTATAAAAAGTATTTAGATTAACTAGGGCCTGGCATATAATGATATTGTTTGCTTTGTTTCTTTATTTCCCCCAGAGAGGATGAGCATTCTCTTTAAACACTTGCATATTAGAGAAGATGGTTCTGTTGCCTTCACGGGTAAATGTAGCTGTGTAAAGATCTCCTGAGCCACAACTGTCTTCTGTCAAAACTCTAAATATTGTTCCATTATGTGGCATGTAATGCTGTCAAGAAATTTGAGGCCAGCCTGCCTTTTCCCTATAAGTGGGTAACCAGTTACCCTGCCTTCATGCTTTAATACTTAAAGGTGTTTCATCTGATCATATTCTATTTAAGTTCAGTTTTTTTCTCAGAGAAGGCAGTGTCTTTTCATTAACTTTGCCGTGGCAGGTGAATTTTTTTCCAGATATAATTCATGTCTATTTTCTGTCTAGGGAAGTTTCTTTCCCTCAAGAAAATATTTCATTGAATAAAATTTTCATTCCATCTATTCTGGTTTCCTCTATAGGAGCCCTGCTTATCCATAAACGGACTTTTTATTATTTCTTCGCCACATTCTTCATATCTCTTATCTCTTTAACTCTTTTTTTCTTTGCCCTTCTTGTTTTCCTTTGAGAAGTTTTTTTTAAGTCATAGTCCAGGTTTTCCTGCAGTAGAAATTATGCTTCTTAACATTTATAATGAGGTACTTGCTGTGATTTTTGAAGCAATAATAACACTTCCAGGAAGGTCATTTATCTGGAACCATAGAGAACACATCTGTGAACCGGAGGTAAGCCAAAAAGTCCCTGGTCTCTTGAGGTAGTTGGTCACTATCCTCTAATGTGAAGGAGAATCAGCCTACATTTACTGAAGGCCATGCGCTTTGCTGGGGATATGCTATGGTGCTATTTATTTCTCACAATAGTCCTATCAGATAGGATTGATATGTACATTTTACAGAGGAGAAGGCAAATACTCAGAAAGATTTGGTAACTTGACAAGGTCAGACAGCTAATAAAGGCCTGAGCCAAACTTGAAATACCAAAACCTTTGTTCCTCCTGTAATACCATTTTATCTCATGGTGGTACACATTTCCCCTAGAAAAGTCCCCATTTGGTTTTTCAGTCATAATCTATTTTTTCTTTTTGTTGGCACTATACTCGAATTTCATTGGCTGGGCTCCACGTCTACAGGGAGGAAATTGAAAATAGAGAATGTTAGAATAAACACTGTAGCAGCGAGAAGTTTCTTGGCAATAGTTAGAGAGTGAGAAAGAACCATGAAAAGCAGATTAAATTTACTAATTCTAGTAAAAATTGGAATATACATCTTTATAACCTCTGAAGACATTACTGTAATGCTGTATTGTATATAATTGATATTCATAAACATGTCTTGGATTCATTAAGGAAAGATTAAATTGTATTCAAGTTTTTAAAAATAGGCTAACAAATATGTAGCATCTTAAGAAATTACAAAATCATAAAAATGTTTTCAGTTGTTTATAATTGCAAAAAAAAAAAGGAAACATTCCAAATGACTATCAACAGGAAAATAGATAAATTATATTATGGCTCTACAATAGAATACTTAGAATAGTAAAAATAAAGTACAGATTCATATATCCACATGAATGAATGTTATAGTGAAAAATGCAATTTGCAAAAAAAGTGTATAATATAATTTCACTTATCTGAAGTTTAGAAATATTCAAAACTAAATAATATAGTATTAGGGGTATATATTTATGTGGCAAAACTAAAAAGAAAACCAATTTAATGGTAACCACAAATTCAGGACAGTGGTTGTCTCAGGGCAGTGAAAGGTAAGGGAGGTACAATTCGGTAGGGACATATACATAGGACCTCAAAAATGTAAGTAATGCCCTATTTCTTTTTTTAAAATATTTTATTTATTTATTTGATAGAGAGAAAGAGAGCACAAGGTGGGGGGCGGTGTGTGGCAGGCAGAGGGAAAGGGAGAGGGAGAAGCAGGCTCTCCACTGAGCAGGGAGCCTGATGCGGGACTCAATCCCAGGACCCTGGGATCATGACCTGAGCCGAAGGCAGACACTTGACCAACTGAGCCAGCCAGGCACCCCAGTAATGTCCTATTTCTTAAGCTGGGTATTGGATATCACAGTATTCATTTTATCATCAGTGTTATTATTTATAATTTGTGTATGTGTAATATACATTTGTATGTACAAAAAGTTTAATAACAACAAATTTTGGTTCCTAAAGTTATATTTTAGTTATCTAGAAATTTTTAGTTATGAGAAATATTTCCAAAGATATCAGATAGATGATTCATTATTGTTAGTGCTACAAAAGAAACACAAAAATAGACAAATGGTATATCAGGGAGCTCATTTAAAAAACAATATTTGTTTATTTACCTAAAGAAACTTTTTTATATTGGAATGTTGGGTACTAGTGTACATAAGGCAGTTTTCATAAGGGAATTTTTTTTTTTAAAGATTTTATTTATTTGACAGAGAGAGAGACAGCGAGAGAGGGGAACACAAGCAGGGGGAGTGGGAGAGGGAGAAGCAGACTCGCCGCTAAGCAGGGAGCCCGATGCCGGGGCTCGATCCCAGGACCCCGGGATCATGACCTGAGCCGAAGGCAGACGCTTAACGACTGAGCCACCCAGGCGCCCCTCATAAGGGAATTTTTGAAATAAAAGTCAAATCCCCTAAACTATGATGTCTTCTGTCTTCTAAAATTTATAGTTGCAGGGCACCTGGGTGGCTCAGTTGGTTAAGCAACTGCCTTCGGCTCGGGTCATGATCCTGGAGTCCTGGGATCGAGTTCCGCATTGGGCTCCCTGCTCAGCAGGGAGTCTGCTTCTCCCTCTCCCGCTCCCCCCCTCTTGTGCTCTGTCTTTAAAATAAATAAATAAAAAATCTTTTAAAAAAATAAAAATTAAAATAAAATAAAATTTATAGTTGCTTTGACTCAATTCAGAGCACAATTCCAGTAACAAAACATTGAATTAAATTCTAGAGAGAATGTCACCTAATTCAGAGAATTTACATGTCATGATATTTAATGTTAAGGCCTGAGGTGTTTTAGAAATTCATGGGGGCATTTTGGTCCTCTAGTAATCATGACTGAATGTCTACGTGTTTCAGTACTATTCTATTATAAAAGTTTATTTTGCTTCTTAATATTATAGCTAACTGATTATTTTTATTTAAATTACATAAGCTATATTATCTTTGAATTTTATTTCAACATAGTTAAGGGGAATATTACAAAATGTCAGTTATGAAAGGGGTGTCAGAACTGTTAGGGCTGAGAAAAAATAATCTGTGCCCACTTGGAGCGTATGGACAGACTTGTCTGAAGGGTTAAGATCAAGCCAGAAGTATCCAAGATAAAATTAAATTATATGAAGATTTAGGAAGCTTTTTGTATTTCCCCCTGGTGTTTGTATTTTCATTGTATTACAATTCATAATTAATAGTCTAATGTAGATTGACATCCATGATTAAGAAGAAAAACCTATTAATTTTCACCTCTTGCTTATGAATAAAAGGATTCAGGTTCCCTCTGGTTAAAACTCTAGAAGGCACATATTTTGAAAAAATATTTTTCATTGAGAAATATTTTTTACACAGTGATTTTTAATTTCATCTGTAATTTTGGGAGGGAATGAATATTGAATTCTGTTTTTTTTGGTTTTTTTTAACAGGTGGTTTGGGAACAAAACACACTATGATGCCTTGTATCAAGAGGGTCCCTCTTTATATGCAAAATGCTTTACTTTTCCTGGAAACTAATCTCCTTAAAAGCTAATACCCAAATCAAACAATGTACCCTTTTCAGTGCTGAATAAAAATAGGTCAGGAAGGGATTAAAAGCCTGGCACTGCACTAAAGTGAAGCAATGAAAGTTTTACTCTTTAAGCTCCCCCTTGTTATGTGAGAATTCATAAATTACTAGTTAATTCAAGCCCCCTTCCTTCTGCCTCCTCTTCCTTGTCCCTCACTAGGTAAGCCCTTATTGTTCATATATGTATGAAACATTGTTTTCTCAGAAATTTTCCCATTGCATCTGTTAGAAATTTTTTAATATCAATCAGCACTGAGTCCAGTTTGCTTCATCTGTGTATTTAATCGATGAGGAAACTTAAGATTGATTTTGCATACTATTCATTTTCTCAGTTTCTGCTGTGTGTGGTTCCTTCTTTACTGCTCCTCTTGCCCTAAGTATCTGATGATCAGCACTATGCCCTGACTGTTCTTAGGGCTTTTAACAGGCTTCAGGTTACTGAAGTGTTTGAGTCAATAAACCTATTTGAAAACCTATTAGGTATGAGGAGGTACAGAGTCCATGTAGAGGAGGGTAAGATATAAGAATTGGAAGTCTCATTGGGAATCCCTTAAAATAGGATGGTGATAACTGCAGCACAAATGGAAATTCCATCTATTCATGAAGATAGCTGTGTGACTCGGGGGGGTGATCCTGAAACATTCTGAACCTCTTTGATTCACATGGAATACAGAAGTTAAAATATATGCCTTTTTATATAGTTTTATATAAGTAGTTTTCAATATAGGAGTTGATACAAAATTCTTAGCATGGTACTGCCATGTAGGAGGATTCCTATAAGTGCTTTAATATGCTTAGTACTACTGTTTTATTTGGACAGTTAACCAAGTTCATTATCTCTACGTTATCTGTTTTTCTCCAAGTCTCCATTTCCTTGCCTATAAAATGACTGGATTAGATGATGGGTTCTAGGGTTTCTTCCATCTTTATCATTACCTAGATCTTTGTTTAAGGAAGTGGGTCCTTAGTACTCATAATCTTTATATAAGATTTTCCAAGTCCACTTAGTATATATAATTATTTCATATCATCTTCTCTCTTCAAACTTGCAATACTTCGCCTTTCCTCTTAACTCACAGGTCAAAAATAAAAGCCACCAGAAGAGTTTCTACATGCTTCCCCAGCAACTGTACCAACATACCAGCTTCGATAGCCATCCACTGCAGGTCCTCCTGCTGTATTCTCCTTTAAGCCTGAGCCTTGCCCTGTGCACTGTATCTCCTCCTCTTACACCCTCAATAGTTTGTTTGTTTGTTCTCCTGGATCATGCTCATCAGATATCAAAAATGCTGAATTACCTTCCAGCTTTTAAATCCTCTCATATCCTACTTAGCCCTACAGCTACTGCTCTTCTTACCTGCTATGGTTTCATCTTCTCTTCCTCCACTCCCTTTCCAATCTTTTATTAAAAAATTGCTAACCTGTTTTTTAAAAGCTCCACAAATATACCCAGGACTGAATTCTCATATAGCCTTCATATTTTTTATGAAGGCTTTTTGTACTATTTTGTCTTACTTACATTATCTCTTTAATACCTTCATTTTTCCTGAACCATTTGAGAATTCCTTGTATACATTGTGACATTTCACCCCAAAATATTTTCTCATGTATCTCCTAAGAACAACGGCATTCTCCTATATAATCACAACCTAATAATTACACACAGGACGTTTTTTAAATATTTTATTTATTTATTAGAGAGAGAGAGCACGAGTGGGAGTGGGGGGTGGTGGTGGTGGAGAGGCAAAGGGAGAGGGATAAGCAGACTCTCCACTGAGCAGGGAACCTGATGCGGCACTTGATCCCAGGACCCTGGGATCATGACCTGAGCTGAATGCAGACACTTAACCATCTGAGCCACCCAGGTGCCCCTACGCACAGGAAATTTAACATTAATACAATACTATTAGCAAATTTACTGACCATATTCAAATACTCACAATTGTTCAATAATGCTCTTATTCTCTTTAATATCCAATCAAGGATTATACATTGCTTTCAGTTGTCATATATCTTTAGTCTTCTTTAATCTAGAACCCTGGCCTTTAAAATTCTTTTCGTTTTTTATGACATTGACTTTTTTCTTTTTTAAGAATCTAAGCCAATTATATTGCAGAATATCCTCAATTTGGATATATCTATTTCCTCTTTCAGAGGGAGGCTAAACCATTGGCAAGTCTACAATAAAATGACTCCTAAACATTTTTGGCAAGCATACAACGGAGCTGATGTTATGTCCCTCCAAATGCACCACAACAGCAAGCACATATCAGTTTAACACATTATTTAGAAATTTGATCCCTTGGTTAAGATGGTTTCTCTCAGATTTCTCCATTGTAAAGATACTGGTTTCCCTTTGTAATAATAAATGTCTGGGAAGCTACTTTGAGCTGTCTTATTCCCTAATAGATTTTCACCAATGGTTTTAGCAACCATTGATGATTCTTACCCAAATCAATTATCACAAAATCATGATTTTCTATTTCCATTATGCCTTATACACTGTCCTTCTCTTTTGAACTCACAAAAATCAGTCTTCTACCCCACCAATCCAACAAAACTGCTATTGTCAAGGTCACCAAGGACTTCCACTTACTAGATCTAAGGGACAAGTCTCAGTCCTTACTTTCCCTAACATATCAACTGCATTGGACAAAATTAATCATTTCCTTCTCCTGGAAATACTTTTTTTAGTTGGCCTCTGAGAAACCAATAGAAGGACTCCTTATCAATCTTCTTTGCTGGCTCTTATTTAGCTTCTAAACCTCTAGACATGAAAAAAAACCTCAGGATTTAGTCTTCATACCTCTACTACAACTCAACATGTGGGCATGTGATTCTTCTAGTTGCTCAGGCTCAGAATTCTGGAGTCATACTTGACTCTTTCTTTTACCCTCGATATCCAATTCATTAGCAAATTCTATCAGCTCTATTATTAAAATATATACCTAACCTAATCATTTCTTTCCATATCCATTGCTCTCTCCTTAGTCTGAACAACTACCATGTCTGGCCTTGACTATTTCTGCAGTAGTATCCTAGTCAGACTTCCTGCTTCTACCCTTGCTTGCCTATAGAAATCCTTTTTTAAAAGTCAAATAATGTCACAAAATCCATCTAATGCAAAATAAACCCAAAATTCCTACATAGATTTTAAGGCCTTGCATACTCTGGCCCTTGGCTACTTCTTTGATCTCCTCTGCCAGTCTCATATTTGTTATCCCTCTTGTCCGGAAAACTCTTCCCCTAGATAATCCATATACTTCATCACTTCATTCAGATCCCAAATATCACCTTATCAGGGAGGCCCTTTCAGATTTTTCCATCTAAAATAAGTCTCTCCCTCACTCTTTGTCCCCCTCCTCTGTTTACTTTTCTTCTTAGCCCCTGATGTAGTATATGTTTATTTGCTTTGTGTGTAGCATCTGTCTACCCCTCACTGTTTTCTGTGGCAGGAGGGACTGCTAATATCCCCAATCCTTAGAGCAATGCTTAACACATATAGGTACCTAATAAATGTTTCTTAATTGGCTGTTGGAATTCCTCTTACTCCTCTTATTCTTCTATTATTGATAGAAAGAAAATGGGTTTTTCCCTACTTTCAGTGAAAGGTTTAGTTTATAACTGCTCTTTTTTCATCTTGAAATATTAAATACAATGTTCCAAACTATACCTTAGCAAAGAAATTATGTTTTTGTGAATTGTATAAGTTAATGGGTTATTTATAGTCTTGCTATTTGTAATTACTAATCACAATATGTTTTTCCTCAGTGTTTGGATATGATTCTTTAAAAGGCAACTAAAATTCTCATATGTTAGCCTAGGATTGTTTTTTATTATAAGTGAAAGTACAAAGTCTTTTACTAGACCATTCATTTATGAATTTTAAAGCCCATCAGTACAACAGTATTTATATATATTATATATATATATGGTTTATAATTCTCTAGGGAGTCTACCTGTTTTCTATTAGTTTATGGAAGGAGAAAGTTCTGGCTTCTTTTATTAACTTGAAAGTAAAAACTAATCACATGCCGTTAAGATTAAACTAATGGAAATTGATGGAAACGTTTGGACAAACCACCATCTCCTGGTGTTTTTTGTTCTGTATGTTTGGTTTCCTTTGTATCTAGATATGGTATTTAAATAATGGGGGCAAATATATAAGACTTCAAATCTGATTTTAGCAGTTCTTGGAAGTGTCCAAGATACGCATCCTGTTTTAAAGAGTAAGGAAATTGCCGTGGTTGTTTTGTGTGTATGCAGACATGTAGGTGTTCCTCATAAAAGCCCTTATGCTACTATGTCTGTATCTTGAACATCAGATGGTAGATTTTAGGGCTATTCACTAGGGAGGATATTTAGATGTTTATATTGTATATTTCATTGGTTATCTAGAAATGTTAAATTTTAAGCATTATTCTCAAGAGTTCTCACAAGCAAGGTATGCATGGGATAGGGCCTGACCACCTACATGTCCCCAGTGGTATGACCTTCCTCTTTCTAGCCCTTTGTATTTCTCCCTATTCCTCAACCCTACTGGCTGGACCACTGCAAAAGACTACTGTTGCTAGACCTATGTGAATATCAATACTTGTCCAGATTGAGATCCTTTTGAATACTAATTTTTCTCCCTTCCAATATCTCAATATCTTGAGGGACCAGTGTTCCACAACCAAAGTTTAATAAATGCTAATACTTCTATGTCTTCATAGCTCAGGCAGCTCATAGCTCAGCTTCATTTTAGGTACAAATGTAATGGTCAATAGCTGATTTAAAACTACAGTGCATGGGTATGCACAAGTGTATATTCACAAAACTAGACAACCAACGAACCAAAAAAACAAAATACTTATAGCACTCTTGACATTTACTTGTTCAAGGAATGCTTCTTATGTTCGGACAGTCATTAAAAAGAATTTCAGAAACTCAGAACAGAAGAAACTGGAGGTAAATTTGAAATAATTTGGGATGGGTAAACTTTCTTTTTAGAAAGATGCATCCTCTCTCTCTCTCTCTGTCATGGAGCACTTGCCCTGAATGTACAATAACCACCAAGATAAGCCCTGAAGAACTTTATTTTATTTTATTTTTTTTTACTAAATTGAAGCCATTTATACACATATTGCTTCAAGTCCAGCACTCCTGTTTGGCATTGGCATTTTTCTGCAAATTTGATTTTAGCATGACTTTTATGCTGATTTTGAGATTAGAATTAAGTATATTACCAAAATATAAAAGAACGATGTTCAATTAGTGATGAAAATTTCTCTGGTGTCAGAAATACAGATGAAACATATCTGTACCACATAGGGGAGACAGCATAATGCATACTGAAATAGAAAAATTTCTATTTTTTCCTAAAACAGACAATAAACTTTATTAATATTTAACAGAAATGTGATAATCCTATATATATTTGGGTCCTGTTCAAAACTATTTTACCGATAAGGATTTGTGATTTCTGGGGTAGTAGATAGAAACACAGGTTCTGGAGAGAGACTGGCAAAATTCAACCTGGCTCCACCGTGGAGTAACTATGTGACCCAAACGAGTTACTTTATTCTTTTAGTTCACATTTATTCATCTGACATTGCAGTAACAGTACCAACCTCATGACAAAGTACTGAAATAATAAATAAAACATGCTTACATTATACTCATTCAGTAGTCCTAATACCAGTAAATAAGAATATCCATACACACACATACATATACATATATATGCACATATATATACACAGGTATATGATGAGAGTAAATATATATAATTGTAATTGTCTTCCTCAAACATCCCTGCCTACTCTCTACCTGAAGACTCCTTTAACAGTTCCCTTTGTATAGAGTGTTTTTCTCTTATCTCCTATGGCTGCTTTTTGTCATTCAGATCTCAGTTTTGTTACCTGCTCAGGGAGGCTTTTCCTCACTATCCAATCTAAAATATTCACCAAGTTAATTTCAACCATATCTTATTTTAATTTTCTCCATGTCATTTATCACTTGATTTAATTTTTTGTTGTCAAACTCCTTTCACTGGAGTATAAGAATCTCCCTTGTTCTCCATTGTGTCCTAGCACCTTGGTAAATGCTTTAAAAATATGTGCTAAATTAATAAACTACTCTATAGAGGTTATAATGAAAAAAGTCAGAGAAAAGGAAGGAAATGCAAAATCCCAGTTTAGGGAAAAAAAAAAGTCAGTTCCTGACTTCCACTGCCCTACCCAGGCCCTGAACTAATATATCAGTAAACTCAGATCTCCCAAATGGCTCAGTTTCAATGTAGCCTAGCTCTTTTAGATCTGTCATCTCTTGTGACTTGGGATAGGGCCTGACCACCTACATGTCCCCGATGGTACGACCTTCCTCTTTCCAGCCCTTTGTATTTCTCCCTATTCCTCAACCCTACTGGCTGGACCACTGCGAAAGACTACTGTTGCTAGACCTATGTGAATATCAATACTTGTCCAGATTGAGATCCTTTTGAATACCAGTTTGGATCACTGTCCCCATCCCTATCCATGCCTATTGCTGTGTTAGTTCCCACTGTCTTTTTCTCTCCACCATCCATTGCTGTTGAAGTCCCAACATTCTTTAATGTTCTGTTCTTGTAAGTTAGGCTCTCAAGGTCTGAAACTATTAGAAAAAGAAAAGGAACAGTAGAATTGAAATTTAAGACTGCCTTTGAGTTTATATGGTCCCAGTGTAACTTGTAATGAATACCACTTTCTTGGAGTGTTCATTCCTTATTTTGGTTATTGTCATAGTACCTAGCACTATTTCATGGATAGGTAGGTACTTTCATAATACTATTCAATGATGATAATCCTTAAAAGCCCAATGTTAGGATGTCATTCTGGTCATCTATTGCTGTATAAATAATCACTGCAAAGCTTAGTGCCTTTAAATAACAATTATTGATTTTATCCACAAATCTGTAACTTGGTAGGGCTTGGCAGGAAAGCTTGTCTGTTTACACAGCATCAGCTGGGGAGCCTTGGCTTCCTAAAGCATGATGCTGTCTTCCAAGAGCAAATGACTCAAAAGACAATGTGGAAGCTGCCAGAAATGGACACAGTGTTGCTTCTGTATTACACTGGTCAAGCAATCATAGAGCTCAGATTCAAGGGAACAGACATAGAAACCACCTCTAAATGGGAATACTATAATATAGTATTAATATGATCAAAGAATTTAGGATCATGTCACAAATACTCACCATTTTCATTTTTTAAATCAAAAAAATCAAACGAAAATCTCTAAGTCAGATCATAGTAGAAATTAGAACACTATGCACAGAAAGAAGCTGTTTTTTGAAATTGCTTGACTCTGGGAAAGTTAACACTCACCATTTTGAGCTACTAGATTATCACTTAACCTAAATACTGTGAAACATACCACATTTGAAGCCAAATTGAGGATTATTTGAATGATCTCAAAAAGTAATGTAACTATTAAAAAACCTTACTGTTGTTAATGTAAGCCTCTGAAAGAGGGAGAAGAATTAAATACCTAAACTATTTTCTAGAGTTAACGTTTTTGTTTTAAAGCATTTCAAGTTGGTCTTGTGGGCAACTTGGAAGATATTATGACTTTTTTTTTAAAATTAAATCCAGGGCAAGGTAATGTTTACTTTGTGTGGTGTAAATAGCATTTAAATGGAATGAAAATATATGTGTTCAGTTAATGCAGGGATCTGGTATTCTGAAATCAAAATGTTTTATTCATCTTAGAGAAAAAAATAGCAGGTTTTAAAAGAAGGTTTAAAATTTCCACTGTTGGGGCACCTGGATGGCTCAGTCAGTTAAGCGTCTGCCTTCGGCTCAGGTCATGATCCCAGAGTCCCGGGATCGAGCCCCACGTCGGGCTCCCTGCTCAGCGGGGAGCCTGCTTCTCCCTCTCCCTCTCCCTCTGCCTACCCCTCCCCCTGCTTGTGCTCTCTCTCTCTCTGTCAAATAAATGAATAAAATCTTTAAAAAAAAAATTTCCACTGTTTACTGTATTTAAGCCCTTCTATAAACAAAGTGGAAGTTTTGATATGACAAATAATGTGACTATATTTTCTCCAACTTTGTCTCTCAACCCAGCATCTTGCTAAATATTTTTGAGTTACCAGTTTTTTAAAGATGCTCTAGAACTGGATATAGAAGGGTCAAGGTGCATGCTGTATTTAGGCAGCATCTGCAGTACTCTAACAGGAAAGATCTTGCCGATCTATTTTCATTTCTTTCCTCCTGGATAATCCGATTTTGCAACAAATTGATTGCTCAACCTCCCCATGTCACTTTTCTATAAAATCAAAAAGGTTGCTACAGTCCCAAGGTAAGGAAGGACATGGTTTCTTTCTGGGAAGGGTGACACTCAAAGGTCAATTCATTAAACAGAGTGACTTATGAGACCTCCAAATAATGCCTTGGTGATATATTCCAAAACATTGAGTCCAAAACTTAAATTGATCTTTTTTACTGGTAAGCCTGCTCTTAGAAATTTTACTTAGAAGAAAAACTGAAATAAATGCCTTTTACAACTGATTCTGAAGAACAATATTTTCCCCCCTAAGATGCAATTATTAGGGAAATCCCTCATTTACCTACTAGAAAGCACTTCATTTCCTTGAACTCTCACACATAAAAAAAAGTACCAGTGCTGAAATTCTGATATCACAATTAATCAAAATCATCTGTTTAAGAGAGAGCAAGTCATAGTGGGAAGAAGACTGAACCTGGCATATAGAAATTTTTGTTAGAGTCCCAGCTTTACTACTTACCAGGTGTGTGTCTTTGAGCAAATGCTAAGTTTGAGCAACCCCATTAGTGCTCAATGTCCTCATTTGTAAAATAAGGAAAATGCCATCCGCTCTGACAACCTGACAGAGTTTTGAGGTTATATTATATATCAAATATGCAAGTGCTTAATAAATTGCAAAGCATCATATAAATGAAAGTTATCAATCATTTTAGAAACTCTGATGAAGTATATATGGATTGTTGTAAGCTATAGCTGTTAAAATTTCATTAAAAATATGTTGCACAGTGTGGCTAATACAATATACTTTCTAAGCTCAAATAAAATGTTTTGTACTAATTAAACAAGACATAACTTTACGAAGGACAGAGACCAAGTGTTATACATCTTTGTGTCCCTAATATTGTCTAGAACAGTTCTATGTAGGTCAAGTTCATTGGTTGTTTCATTGGTCAAATAATTGATTAACCTTTTTGTGAGGTCATTATTCCTCAATTTAGAGAGGAATAGATTGGCCTCTTTTAACATTTTGAATTTCTAGTTAATAATTATTGAGTGCTCTAATACTGTGAATAACAAAATTATGAGAGTGAAAATAAACATCACGCTGTTACACAATTGTTGATTTCATAGACTGCACTGTGGGATGTGTGAACAAGTGGGGGAAAGAGGGAAAAAGGTTATCAGATGATTAGTATCCATTGTTGCAAGAAAGTTGTCACTGTGAGGTTAGCATGGCTAAGAGGATTAGTGATGCTGGACTGCAACTAACTTTGAAAAATGTAAATCAAAAGGACTGTTCAAAATGTTTAGTATTTCCAACAAGTCATGTCCAAAATTTAAAATAAAATTGCACTAAACTAAACTGTAAACTTTATGTTGCTGCTTAGTTTTACACACTAACTCAGGAATTTCTTCAGGAATTTCATTCCTGCCTTTCTAACTTTTTAAGTTTTTATTTAAATTCCAGTTAACATACAGCATAATATTCGTTTCAGGTGTACAATTTAGTGATTCAACACTTACATACCACACCCGGTGTTCATCCCAACAAGTGCCCTCCTTAATCCCCATCACCTATTTAACCCATCCCCCTACCCACCTCCCTGCAGTAACCCTCAGTATGTTCTCTATTGTTAAGAGTCTGTTTCTTGGTTTGCCTCTTTTTTTCCCCCTATGCTCAGTTGGCTCAGTTGTTTTGTTTCTTAAATTCCACATGAGTGAAATCATATGGTATTTGTCTTTCTCTGACTTAGTTAACTTAGCATTACACTCTCTAGCTCCATCTACATCATTGCAAATGGCAAGATTTCATTCTTTTTGATGGTTGAGTAATATTCCATTGTATATATATATATATATATATATCACCTCTTTTTTATCCATTCATCAGCCGATGGACATGTGGGCAGGCTGTTTCCATAATTTGGCTATTGCTGATAATGCTGCTGTAAGCATCGGGATGCATATATCCCTTTGAATTAGTATTTTTGGATTCTTTGGATAAATACCTAATAGTGCAATTGCTGTATCATAGGGTAGTTCTATTTTTAACATTTTGAGGAACCTCCCTACTGTTCTCCAGAGTGGCTGCACCAGCTTGCATTCCTACCAACAGTGTAAAAGGGTTTCCCTTTCTCCACACCCTCACTAACACCTGTTTCTTGTGTTGTTGATTTTAGCTATTCTGACAGGTTTGAGCTGATATCTCATTGTAGTTTTGATTTGTACTTTCCCGATGATTAGTGATGTTGAGCTTTTCATGTGTCTATTAGACATTTCTTTGGAAAAATATCTACTCATGTCTTCTGCCAATTTCTTAACTGGATTATTTATTTCTTGGGTGTTGAGTTTGACAAATTCTTTATATATTTTGGATACTAAATCTTTATCAGATATGTCATTTGCAAATAATTTCTCTCATTCCATAGGTTCCTTTTAGTTTTGTTGACTGTTTCCTTTGCTGTGCAGAAGCTTTTTATTTTGTTGATGTCCCAGGATCTTATATTTGCTTTTGTTTCCCTTGCCTTAGGAGAGTTATCTAGTGAGAAGTTGCTATGGCTGAGGTCAAAGAGGATGCTGCCTCTGTTCTCCTCTAGGATTTTAATGGTTTCATGTCTCACATTTAGGTCTTTAATCCATTTTGAATTTATTTTTGTCTAGCTTTTGATATAGCTTTAAATAGCTGTTTTCTTATTCCCTCACCAAAGTTCTTAGAAACTTTTACAGTCCCATATAAAGCACTGTTCTGTAGTTGACTTCTTTTACTGTTTCAACAAATACAGGCATAGCATTGATAGCTAACTTGTTTTTATGTTTAGTACCTGTAGAAGTAAGCATGTGGCCTTAAAATCCAGCTTGTCCTAATTGCAGAGAAAATAAATTCATTAAACTTTTACTAAGCACCTGTTATGTGCCTATCCGGCTCCCAACACTCTTTCCATTTAATTGGACCCAAGTTTATTTGGTCAGGAAAAATCATCTGTATCTATTTCAGGAAGACAGAAGCAGTTTTAACTAATGGTTCTTTTGGTAGTTAATATAATTAATAGTGCCTATATATCATTTAAAAAAATTAAGATGTAATTGAAATACATCATTTTAGCTTCAGGTATACAACATAATGATTTGATATTTGTATATGTTGTGAAATGATCACAGTAAGTCTAATTAACTCACAACCATCACCACACGTATAGAATTCTTTTCTTGTGATGGGAACTCCTAGGATCTACTCTATTAGCAACTTCCAAATATGCAATACAGTATTATTAACTATAGTTGCCCTGCTATACATTACATTCTCGTGACTTATTTATTTTAAAACTGGAATTTTGTACCTTTGTATATCTGTATACCACATTTTATCAATCACCCATCGATGGACACTTAGGTGGTCTCCATATCTTGCCTATTGTAAATAAAGCTGCAATGTACATAGGGGTACAGATATCTTTTTGAGTTAGTGTTTTCATTTTCTTCAGATAAATACCCAGAAGTGTATAATAAAATTTTTTCACTACCTAACAATACTAATGCTTTATAGTATAAAAGATGAGTTCTTTTGGGTAGTACCAAAGGCTTTGAAAAAGTTACTTTTTCTTTGTCTTTTTAAAAAATTTATTACAAAATACTAAATGTAAATGTAGTCAGGAGAGTGGAGAGCTGGTAGCATTCCTGAGGTTCTCTAAAGCAAGAAAACTGGTTTCAAGCAGAGGGAACAAATTTATAAAGGCACCACCTCGCTGACCTTGATAAATTCAAGGAACTATCCATTGTCAGAAAGGCTGGAATATAGAGGATATATAGGAAAGTTCCAGAAGGTGAGTTTGCCAAAGTAACAGGTCTCAGATCAGTAGAGGCCTTGTTTTCTTGCCAAGAAGTGAAAATTATTTTCTTAAGGCAGAGAGATGCCTTTAAAGGTATTTTA